>NW_015114837.1:70162-103641 GCF_001443285.1 Poecilia latipinna
GGGAGGGGTTGGGGCAGGGAGGAGGGTGGGTATTCCTTAAATTGCATTCAGTTTCTGAGCAACAGGGCAGCAGCTGTGCATATCTTTGTACCAGTAGGGGTGGAAGGAGCGGGGCGGGGGCCTGCAGCGTGATAAAAGCCCATTGATGCAGCTGTGTTTGAACAGGGACATTCCAGTTCGATCAGTGGCATCAGGGAGCAGCAGAGTGGAGGGAAGGAAATTTATAAGATTCCTGCTGAGACTCTTTTTCTTGCTTTTAAAAAATCGGGGCTGGACAAAATATAACCAGCCGGTTTTAAATGCAGTCTGAATGGATGGCAGTTTTATGTTTTCACCTGAGGACACGAGGGAACAAACATAAAACTGGTTTGATTATCAAATTACAAAAAGTTCAAAAAGCAGTCACAGTTAAGAGACAAAAAAAAAAAAAAAAGTATTGAAATATCAGTTGTCAACATGAAAAGGCTTAGAGTCATAAGCAGCTCTGAAACCTTCAGCTCTGGTTCCATTTTACACATTTTAATCCGTTGTGGTTGCCAAGTAAATTATTGATCCAGCCTTTTATCCTGGCCTGGTTTACTCTGAGGAGTCGGGGAGGTCGGAGCTCTCCCCTGCTACCATGTGGTCAGAGGAAGAGGAGGAGGAAGAGGTCATCCTGGACCAGTTAGAACTCCATCTGAGGCCCAACAGAGACTTCAGAGTCATAACTATTACCAGCTTCAGATGAACCTCTTCATGTTTGGACAGCTATTCCCTCTGGTTCTGGATGCGGTGCTGCTTTTTCTTTTTTTTAACATTACTTTAAACTATTATTATTATTATTATTATTTTTTTTTTTTTTACTGCTCCCAAGTATTTTTTTAAAAATACAAATCACTTAAGACTCAAAAACTCCAGTTGATACCTGACCTCTGACCCCGGTCTGAAAGGGTTTTAAGGCGGAGCGGCAAAAGCAAATGAGGTGGATTAGCAGTGCATAGCAACGACTGATGTCATCCAGACATGTAGATGTGAAATGTCTTCTCTGCTGGCTGGATGTTGAGCTGTCAGGATGTCATCAGGCTGTTGGGACATTTCATTTGCTTCAGGTTCAAGTTTTCTGAGTTGAATTTGAATAAAACCTGCATTTTTATTAAGGTGAAACGTTTTGGAAAATGATTGACCAATATTTCACATTTTAAAGAGTTGTGCTTTAGGTGTCCCTTTGGCAGTCCTGGTCCTGATTAAGCAAGCCGTTCTGTTATTCCTGAAGTCCAGCTGTAGCGCTGAAAGCCGATGCTACGTCGGCACCAGAGGAGGGATCTGCTTCCACCAGGAGGCTGAGGGACAGATGCTTTGATGTTTAAATTGGGATAATCTTGTAATCCCTTCATTTTCTGCTGGATTGAAAACCTACAACCTGTATCAAAAAAATAAAAAAAGAATCTGCAGCTCTTATTTTGTCCTTTTATGGTTGTAAATAACTGCTGGACTAAAACAAATGAGGATGTAGGTGTTGATGCGATTTGGAAGAACTGACCAAAACTGAAATCTGCAGTCCTGATTTAAACCAAATTTGTAAGGTAAAAAAAAAAAAAAGGTTTACTTCTGGTATCCGTCTAATCCAGCTTGACTTGGAGCTCCTCTTGGACCAATAATCACAAGCCAGAAATGCTGGAAGTCCAGACTCTTTTGCCAATTTAGATAAGACGGCCGGCATGGAGGAGGTGAACAACAAAGCTGCTTGTGGAGATAATGACCATCTAGTTCTCTTCAAATCGTGCGGGGCCGCTGCATCAAAGGTGCTGAGGGGCGCGATGTTTTAGGGAAATCTATAACCGAGGACGTCTCGGCAGTCATTAGTAACTTGTTGACACCTAGTCCTGAAGCAGAGACGGGAGTGGAGGTGGAGTATAACGGAGCCACTCTCCACCAGTGTGGCCTCATTAATCACTGTCCACTCCCTCGCTGTGGGTGGAGGGGCTGCTTTGTCTATGTTTGGAACGCTGCACGGTTGGATTTGATGCAGTGCTCAGATGCTGCAGCCCGAATCCCAGTTGGCGTGCAGTAAAAAAAAAAAAAAAGTCAGATCACAGTCTAATTTAGAACTTAATTAACCTACATGGAATTTATGCCACATCAGCGATCGGTTTGGTAATGCAATTTTTCCCAGTGCGCTCCCTGCTGCTGTCTGTTCTGCGTTCTTCTGTTGTCTGATCAGAGCTGCTTAGATTTCTGGATGGAGAGATTTGCTTTTCTGCTCTTTTGTCGAAGCGCGGCCCGCTGACTTGTTTTTCGTTCAGTCATTACTCAAGCGGAGAGTTTCATAATGAGAACGTGGAAGGGGAAAAAAAAGGCAAATTCACACGAGTTTCATTATCATTTGCTATGAGAGAAGTGCTTTTCTGTGAGAGATTGATGTAATGAGAGCTGCTGCTCAGATAATGAAGCTTGCATTCAGAACTTCAAGTTTTCAGGGTTTTTTTACTGATGTTTGGCACTTATGATGAAAGTTATAAATGATGTATTGTCACCTGTTGGCTCATACATGAGCTCCTTTTTCTCCCTGTTCTATTTCAGTCTTTGTGTCATTAAAGAAGTTATGCTGCAGCCTTTTTGTTTCGCAAATCCCTATCAGACTGGTTGGGTTTAAAGACCAAGGAGTAAAAATCTGTCACCATATTTGTGTATTTATGTGTGAAAAGTAGAAATGACTTGATCTCTAGAACCTAAACAGGGAGGTTTTAAAGGATTAGCATCGTAGTCCGTGATTAAACTCACCTTCAGTACATAGTAGCCTTATTTTGTTCACCCAAGCTGTGTTGTAACACGTACACATTGGAATCTGAGTTTTTCCCAACAACACAAGTGTTTTTCATGCTTTTACTGTGACCACTGTATTGGCTGCTGCAGTTTCTCATCTGTCACGTGACCAGCTCGGAGAAGCTGAAACATAAATCACTCATTTTTAGGAAGATCAAAGCCAAACACTACATTTGGTAGAATACAACTTTTTTTTCTCTAGGCTTTGTCAACATAAAATGCTTTGAGAGCAGAATTACCAACAAGTCCTATAAAAACTAAATAACCATGCTAATGCTACTGATAGCCTCGCCAATCAACATTTTTTTTTCTGGATGCAAAATCTTAAAAGGATGGACTAGGTAATTTAAAGCCACATAATTTAGCTTTAATATGGAAGTTTAATAATTCTCAGTATCTGAGACGAGGAGATCTAGTTGAAGATGATCCACATTTTCATGCCTGACCAAGACGATGGGTATTACAGATATTCATTTGTTGTAGTGTTTGTAAATTCCCCATGCGCTTTTGTATAATTTGGCTGAATATATTTTGAAAAATGGTAAGTTGTATTCATTAATCACATCAACTCCCCACAGGTGTTGTTGAGTTTGAAACTTCAATTACTAAATTGAGATTTAAAGACATTCGCTTAACTTTGACTTTCAAAGTTAAGTGTTTTAAAATGAAAGTCCCGTTTTTGATTCCATTGCCGTCGTCTACTTTCCTTCTTTGTCAAATTTTGCACCATGCGTCGGTAAACCCGGTAAAAATGACAACTTAAGTACCGCAGCTGACCGAGTGGAACAAATTAACTCTGGGCCTCGGGCGTCTTCCTCCATAGCTGGTTTGCAGTCCGCTCTCAGGCAGCCTGGGGCCTTTCTCCTTAACTTCTCTGCACCTCGGAGACGAGGTCTGAACATGTCGCCCGTGTTGGAAAGGGAGCTGGAGGTACCGCTGGTACGGAGCGAAGGTTTTCACCTGAATCAGCTGCAACATCGTTGTTGAGCCTGTTCAAAGTCTCTCTGTTATGGAAGAGCGACGGATGAGAGGATTGAATTATGGGAAACTTTTGTGTTTGTGAACAGAAGAGTTGAATAGACTTGTCCAGAGAGGTGTTTTGACTTATTTTTAATAAACTGTACTGTGGCCAAGGCTGCACGGTAGAATAGCGACAAAGGTTTCTACTTAAAATAAATTAAGCAAAGATGTTTTTCTTTGTGCAAACTGATTGTAACAGTGGCATCGAGCCGATACGAAAATGACTGTTAATTTGCACTGCACTTGTGGGTTCCTGCTGTATTTAAGTTAATCACCAATTCTAGCAGGATTTTTATATTATTATGATACTTTTTTACCTCAACCCTGAAATTTCTAAAGAAAATAATGTCAAGGATTTAAATCTATTTCCTCTTATTAGCTAATGACTAGGAATAGCTGCAGCCTATTTAGAAGAAACCACTGAAAGCCAAAATTAGAAGCAGGATTAAAAACAAAACCCCTTGAAATCCCAACACTCTTCTGGCTCAAAGAGAAACTGTTGGAACAAACTGTTTGAGGGCAAAAATAAATGTAATGATCTTTTAGATCAAAACACAAACAGCAGCAAGCCACTTTGTGCATATTTTCTGTAATGTCATAAACATGGAATGAGATTAGTGGATCACTGACTAAGAGTCAAAAGCTTAAAAGAATTAAATAGAGAAACTTGCATTTCTGCAATAATAAATGAAATAAAAATAAAAAAATCAATTACAAGTTTTAACTTTGAATAATATTGACTAAAGAAAATGCAAAATACAGTCTTAAATTATTTATTTAAACTCAAATGAATGAAAGTGGCAACACCTTTGTAACAACAGCAAAAAAAAAAAAAAAAAAAACTAAACAGGGCCAGAGCTGTCAAATAAAAGTAAAATATCAAAACACAAACCCTGAAGAGTGGTTCTGCAGACTGAAACCCGGACAGTTCTCATCTGAATCTGGTTATTAATAAAAACTAAATTAATGTAAACAGTTTGAGGTTCAGTCAGAAACTAAGGCACGAATCCTCCTCTCTAATGCTGCAGCATCCTTGCTCTGTTCATGTTTCACGTTTGAAAAGTTGCAGACTTGTGTAGAGGTAATCTGTCCATGCCGCACCATTTCCTCATCAGACACTCCAGAGTGTCTTGTCACCGAAATGTCTGATCTTTTCTTTGGAAAAGTAAACAGGAAAGTGGAGGGAAAAAAAAAAACCCAGAGGCTGACAGTAAGCTGCTTACTGACCTGACACCAACTCATGTCAACCCACCCGGCTGGAGATGACAGACTCACTGGAAGTCTCTGTTCCCATTCTTTTAAAATTTCTTATTCACGATCGCATGCTAGGTTTTGAGATTTAATAGACGGTCATAGAAAATAACGTCAAGGAGGTTTTATGTGGAAAACTTGAGCTGCATGTGAGGCAAGAGGAACTTTTTTCTTCCATAAAGTTGCTTAAGCTTGGGTATTTTTGGGTTCAATTTCTCATTAAAATATATTTTAACAAGAAACATATTTATTTCTTATTGACCCGTCTGAAACGGGTCAATAAGTTTAAAGGCTTGCTAGAGGAGCTGGGTTTTGGCACAATGAGCCAGCCCTTTTAGTCATCCAATCCATTAAAAATATTGATCGGTGGAGCTTTAAAATGGCTGTAGTGAACTGTAACCCTAATCCGGGATCACTGGACCTTCCAAAGCCTTAATAGACCCCAAAGAATACAGACGTGTTCAATGAAGGATTCGCATTTGCTCCGTTTGTACAAGAATCTGTTGACTAACAAAGCAGAAGATAAACTGAATCTGAAGGTTACATTTTTACCTTTTCTACATTTGACAGGACACAAAAAAATGGCATTTTAGAGCTGTAGGTCAATCATTTTAAGTAATTCAATTCAAAAAGGAAAATAATGTATTGCATTGATTTATTACGCACAAATTGATATGCGGATTAGGGAGCACAGCAGCCTGCGAATAGCTAACGGCAAATACCTGAGACTCTCAGTAGATGCCAATAGTTCCTATTTTAGTAGTTCAACCACTATTTATACCTAAATAGTGGAAAGTATCTTCACACTGCAGCAGAAGCTAACACACACTTATTTGATAAGCTAAATGACTTATTTCCACTCTTGGGGATTCAGCCAATCAGCAGCAACAATAATAAATGGTTCTTCTGGATTGGCTGCTTCGCAAACACCAGTCGATAGCATGTCAAGTAACGTTGTGTTTATGCATTTCTGCTTCCCAAGTTGCATTTTCTTGAGAATGTTAAATGTGCTTCGTGAAAAAAAAAAAATCAGCAAAAAAGCAATTTTTGTGTGTGAATAATTTGGCATTACTGATAATTTTGTCTTCCCGGTAACAACACCAAAACTGATTTTCTTAGAAAAGTAAAATATTAAATTCACAAAACAACAAATTGGATTTTGTTGTAAATGTTTCAGACGTGACTCTGCTCCAAAACTCCTAATCCAAAGGATTGCCTTATCCCCGTAGCACGCCGTGGAGTCCTGCAGAAAGCCTGTTACTCACTCATTTGTCCCAGCTGTGTGGCAGCAGAGGGTTGCCTGAAACATGCGGTACAGTGAGTCCAGAGGAGGAAGGTCGAGAACAACTGGCTGATACAATCATGGGAAACACAGATGACCCGGCTGTTTTCAGCAAACCGTCATTGATGGGAGGTTGAGCCACAGAAGGTCGCTGCTGAAGAAGCTGTCAGTTCAGATTGTTGTATCCAAGCACAGCAGTAGAACGGGTGGAAAGGTTACGACTCCTGAGCCAAAGACAACACAGAGTTTATCTGGGTTTAGTCTATTTGCACAAAAGTTTTTAAAATTAAAGTAAATTTTAAGTTTCATTTGGAAATTTAGGATGTTTTCACACTTAGTCTGGGAGACTCGATTTGATTGAGGGTGAAAATTGAAACATTTGTTTTGTTTTCAGCTGCTGCGGCTTGCTTTCGTACTTCACAGAGTCAAACTAACCAAACCCTTTGAGCAACTGGACTTTCTGGGCAGACAAACTAGAGTTTGATGAAAGCGGACTTAACAGGGCTGGTGTGAACGCACCCTTAAGGCCCCAGAGGCTAGAGAAAGAGTTAAGAGACGGAGTCCAAGCTGATGGGAGTCCAGTGTGAAGTTCCACAGTTGGTGATCCCAGGAGCCATGCCTCCGCTGGTGTTGCTCCGCTGGATTTGATCAAGTCGTAGCAGCAATCTGTCAGAACATTTTAGAGCATTTATGGTTCATTCTGCTGACATGCAGAACCTGGTACTGATCCACAAATGTTCCAGGACCTGCTCCAATCACCATGGTAACACAGTAGTTGATTGGCTTGCAAACTGAACCAACCTAAGTCCCATAGAGCATCGGTGTCAAAGTCGAGTCAAATTCGGCCGCTGTAACTATTTGTCTCTCTAAACTCTATATGGCGTCAAGAATTGAACTTTAAGATGAGAGTTGTGTGTTTAAATATTTTCAGTCAAATCAGTTTTCGTTTAAAAATTGATACATTTTAAGAAGTATGAATCAAACGCAGAGAAATGCCACCAGTGAATGGACATCTTTATCAACACATTCTGCCACAACCAGACCTCCAAGGACATTCATGATCTGACATGAAATGTGTTCAATAGGAACACATTTCTGAAGTAAAAATCCATTCGTATTGGTCTGAAAGGTGTGGAAAACCTGCTTGAAATGTGTTTTACGAAATTCTGTGATTTTTCACCTGAGCTAAATGACTTTTTCAATCATATCCCAACTGTGTTAGGATTCATCTGGACTTCTGAGTCCAGCAGGAAACCCAGTCTGCTGTATGAAATCGTTCTGAAGGGGAGGGGAAGGGCGGGTGATGGCGTGGGTGGGGCTGATGGTGGAAGGTCCCGCTGAGCTCTGGAGACGCCACAGCTGTGACGGTGTCTTCACTCCATCCACAGTCCCAGGTCTCACATGGTCCAGATGAATGAGCGATTACAGTAAGCCGTCATAAACAGAACGTGTGGGTTCATTTAGGCACACTGAGTGAGGGTGTGACCCCTCCCCCCCGCCCGCCACCGCCTGCCCCGCCACAGCATGGCGACTGGTGGCAGGAGGCAAGGCGCCAGACTGATACACAATGTGGTCCCAGAAGCCCCTCAGAACAGACGGAGCAAAATAACAGGAGTCCCTGGAGCCGAGCAGGGATGAGGTGAGGGGTTGTGTGTGTGTGTGTTTGTGTGGAAAGATGGGGCTCTAAGGGGTCGGCTAGGGCAACCGTGTCTTCTGCTTGACTTCACCTGAGACAATGACTCAGCCTAGCGTATCTATGCCAAGGGGTGGAGGTGATAATGAGCAATGAGCACCGAACGCACTGCAAGCACAGCAGAACACACCCATTCATGCAACAAGCACACTTTGTGTTTTTTGCTAAATATTAACAGAGTTTGTGTTCAATGGGAAAGATGATAAACTGACCGGTTAAAATGCTGTCGACTTTTTTATTGTACGTTTATTTCAGATCTGAGGACCTTTTGAGTTCAAGCTTTTCGTCTCATCAAACGGAATTGATTCAAATCCAAATTTGTTTTACAACATTATCAGTAGATTTTCAAAAAAATATTGAACGAAAGCTATTTTTTTACGTTTCAGACTTGCGCTCCGACCTTTCTTTCCTCAGCCTCGGAGGATCTGAAAGGTCTCCGTCTCAAACCCTTTGAGTAAACTTGAATCAGTCAAGCATCGAATATTTTTCTATTAAACTGTTCAAACATGCCAGATGTAAGAAATTCAGTTTCCCACACCACTGAAGAGGAACTGATTTGAAAATTACACAAATAAAAAAAAAAATCTTTAAGTTGGTCAATAATACAGTCAAACTTCATTTCAACGTATAACAAAAGGTTACTGTTGTCCTTTTTAACTTCTTCACGTCTCAGTTTTCTTTGATTTCCTTCAATGTGCTGAACTTTCTTTAGTCTGACTGTCTGGTAGCGGTGTCCCCCCCCCTCTGCATGAAACCCTTTGCCGATGGTCGGTCATGGTTTCGCCATGCTTCATTTATTCATTAGAGGTTCTGAGCTTTTCAAAGCATGGGTTTTCACTCCCGAGGATTCTTTGCTTTTTACAGAACGATAGAAGGTCTAGACGGTTTGGAAAAGGGGTCACATTTCACTTTCACACGATGTCAAGGTAAAGAAAAAAAAAGGTTGCATCAGGGGCAGACTACCTGTTGGTAACTTTATATTTATTTTTAACATATGTGGCTTTTATCTTTCTGATCTATTAGTTTAAGCTGACATCCAGAGTTTTTTTTTTTTTTTTTACTTCACCTAAAAGTAAAGTACATCTTCAAAGAAAAGATTGACAGAAGCAGCATAAACATCTACCAAACCTGTTTCCATTCATTGTATTTTTCTGAAAATCCTCTATAATGACTACAGCTATGACATCAAGGTCAAGTTTGGATTATTAATCCTCTCATATTCTTGTACTAAAGAGGGAAATTATGATGATGGTTACGCTTAGAGTGGATAATCATTCTAATTTTTGCTCCTTCTAATGTATGTCTATGAATAAAGTACATGGAACAACAACGTTTTTCATCATATCCTTGAGCATTGGAGAGAGAGAAGTCATGACACGGACATCCAGCAGTTCTTTAAATACATTTTGCTTGTTTTGTATTTTGACGCTTTTGTTGGACAAATGAAGTCCCAGTACTCACAGGAGTTAGGGACCACAACCATTTGTGAACAGCTAGAGTCTTAATATCATAAAAATATATCTTTATATGCATTAATGCGTACGTTAAAAACTATCTTGGCACCAAGTATGAGCTGGCATCTACTGTCTGCTGTTTTGGGTATTCGGCCAATCACCATCAAGGGAAGTAAATGGTGCTCCTGGATTGGCTGTTTTTCAAATGCCATCCAGTAGCATTTTTATTTGAATATTTTACATTTGCTCTATGAAACAATCTGAAAACACTGAGAGGAGGAGGTCTACTATAAGATGAATGATTTAGGAATGAAAGAAATTTTCAATTCAAGGAGTAATTTTCTAACTTTTCATTACTCTTAACTCCATGATGTTATTTGTGACTTTGGAAGTTACATTTAATATATATATATATATATATATATATATATATATATATATATATATATATATATATATATATATATATATATACACTCTTTTTTTTCCCCAATTAACTTACACTTAACTTGTCAGGCAGTCTGATGCAAAAAATAACCTTACATTGTGCAAAAATGTGAAGGTCTCTGTTTACAATACTAGAAATATTACTGGTTTAGTTTCACAGGAGTCGTGGGATATGATAGAAAAGTTGTTCATCAGACTTTTGGTCGGAGACGTCTTGCAGATAACAAGGCTATTATCAGACTGAAAACTCCTGTGGAGAAACTGGCTTGGTTTGCCTGTCCTGTGGGTCCATCATAGAAATGCCTTTTCATTGATTTGGCTTTTGAATTTGCTCAGCTGTCCATACTTTTGACTTTTGCAAATGTTTAGGAGCTTTTTTTCCCCTAAAATCAAGCTTAAGGTAATTTTCTCTTACATGTGGAAGTAAAGAAGGTATACCGCTTACATTAACAGAAATGTTATGTTTCAAGTCTTAAAAACAGGAAGATGTAGTGTGAATTCCTGTTTGTGAAAAAATGGAGGCGACTAGATAACCACAGAAAGATGCTCATGTGAGAGAGAGAGAGAGCGTTCCCAAATTATATTGGCTTTAACGAATTGGAAGCAAGATGCTATGAGCCAAATAATCAACAGGTTATGAGGATGGATGCTAACATTAGCTTAGCGTGTCAACAGACAATCACCGCAGGAACAAGATTCAAGTTTACTAATGACTAAAAAATCTTTGGCTGTTTTGTAAAATGTTACTGTAGCTTAACTCAATAGTTAGCTGAGAGTTGCAACATAATACCACTGACCTGCAGAAACAAATACACACAGTTTAATATCTTTAAGGTTGGAGCGCACCGGGACTTGGAGAACGCCTAATCTTAAATTATTTTGATAAAGAGCTATGATGACAGTAGTACTTATCTATTCTGAATGAGAGTCAGGAAGCCAGCAGCATAAAGACTCACACAGCTGAAAGAAAGACACACAAAAAACTGCACAGACAAAAACACACAGTTGTATAAATTACAGGAAATAAAAGATACGCACCATGGTGTGTGATCATTAATTACACTAAAGTCCACAGTCATTTCCACAGCCACCCCACCCGTCAGCCCACCCACCCATGCCTCTCTGTGTAGAACTGAAGAGCTGAACAGCATCTGGAACAAAAGATGATCTTGATCTGTTTGTGGACATGTCAAAGATGGGCGTTTGCCCCTGAATCTACTTCTCTGCTTGGTAAATATGTGGTGCAATATGTGGTGTTGGTCATGGTCCATAAAAGACAACAGTCCTCTTCTCTTCAACCAGCCAGTGATTCCAGCTCTGTACCACACACAGAGACACTTTTCTTCACCAGCATATCTAGAATGTAATGATTTATAAAAACTGATGTCAGTTTTTATAATTGGATTTTTTATTAAAAGCAATTGGGTGATATTTTCACAATTCACAAGTTCACATCTGCCTAATAATGTGAGACTCTCCAAGGTTCAAACCTGGGACCTTTGGTCAGAATAGATCAAGATAAGTAACCATGATTTTGCTGATGCACAGCTCTACATTGTTACCAGGTCACTACGAACCCATTGATGCACTGAGCCAATGCTTAGAACAAATCAATGTGTGTAGGTGACATTACTTTGTCCAGCAGAACAAAAACAAAACTGAAGTTATTATCTTTGGGCCTAAATAGGAGCGTTCTTGGGTCAACGCACAGCTTTAGTTTTACAGCTGGAAACCAGAGATCAGGATAAAATCTGGGTGAAATGATGGACGGAGACCTGAACCTTCAGAGTTACAAAGTCGGCCTTCTATCACCTGAAGAACATTTCGATGAGACTCATCCATGCGTCTCATTGATTACCGCAACAGTGTCTGTACAAATCAGATTGCTGCAGCTGATCCAGACCTCTGCTCACAGAGTAAAGTTTAAAATGCTTTTTTTCTTGGTTTGTTTGTTTTCATCTCAGAATGACTTGGCACCAAAACACATTAAAGATCTGTTGTCGTCGTATCAACCTTCCTTCTGGCCTGCCCTGCATCTCCAGAATCAGAACCGAACATCAGAACTAAACTACTTTAGAGCTGCCTTTGATCACAACAACTGGAACATTGTTCATTTTAGTCTGCAGTGCAATGTTTTGTTTCATGTTTGCATCATATAAAGTGCTTCAACCTGTCATGTTGCTGACACACTCTATACGGCATTTTTGCCTTGCGTTGGTTGGAAGATTTAAAACATTGTTTTTCTTTCTGCTTTTTGTTCAGCACAACCGGCTGCTAATTTGCAGCCTTACGACCTGAGTCACACTGCTCTGCATCCTTTGTCTCCCCATCCTTAAAGCTGTTCCTTTGTGTTTACCTACGTCTGAATTGCGTTGTATGATGTTGTTAAGCGTCTGGAATCACTGGGGAGATGTACGTTCGCAGTAGTTTGTCACAGCTGAGGAGGCGCCACAAATGAACCCTTCTCTGCTCCCTCTCGTCGTTGTTTGTGTTTCCACTGGTTTGAACAGACGCACCGACCGAGTCGCGTTTCCTCCTTCCTGTGTGATGTAAACCATCCCAACGCCTCCGACGACGCAGCGTGGCTGCCGCCGCCCAGCTTACAATCACTTCTTGTTCTCTTCGTTTTGGTGCGCAAACAAACTAAGGGAATATGCTGTGTGCTTTTGACAGTCCAGTGAACCCAGAAAGGATGAGAGTCACAGAAGTTTTTATTAAAAATGCACTAAGAGAAAAACCCCCAGTCTCCCAAGAAGAGACACAAGAAAGCAGATGTGCCCTGCATTTTCAAAGAGTAGATTGAAAGTGTTGGGTTGCTGGCGACCTCTTCCCAACAGACTCAAACAGAGCTTTTATTTCCTGTAGGGCTGAGCTGAATAATGCATCTCTGTAGATATTAAAAATCATGAGAAGTTGTCTGTGTTTCTGTGTTGACTTCTTTCTTTTCTTTTCTTTTTTTTCCCACACTCATTCAAGCAGGACCCTGAGCCAAGGCGTGAAAGCCTCTTTCTAAAAGAAGAAACCGAATCACCCCAGATCCATGTCAGCGCATCGCCATGGAAGTATCTCAGTGTCGGAATTTCACAGATAGGATATTGGGGAAAAAA
Organism: Poecilia latipinna; assembly: GCF_001443285.1. NCBI lineage: Eukaryota > Metazoa > Chordata > Actinopteri > Cyprinodontiformes > Poeciliidae > Poecilia > Poecilia latipinna. The sequence continues at coordinate 83,219 of NW_015114837.1, forward strand.
AAAAAAATAAATAAATTTGCCTGCACCTCTTCCGCTCTGTAACAGGAGAGGACTTTCATTTGATGGCCTCGGCCAAGGGAACATGGGAACGTAGAGCCAACTTGTTGACATGAAAGACGTGTGAAGACGTCGGTCGTTGCGGCGCGGATTCAGCTGCTCGCTGGAATGCACGACTGGTGCATTTGTGCTGTCAGCGAGGTGATCGAGCGTAGCCGTGCATTACTGTGCAGTTCAAAGTGCTGTCCAATAGAAATGCCTTCAGACCCGTCCTGGTGTTAACAGGAATATTGCTGGGAGAATTACTGCCTGTAGAGATCTTCAGTTATCGGCATCCTAATTAGTGACCAGAGACCTAATACTCCAGCTCACCGTTGCTATGTGTAGCTGTGGTTTGTAATCAGGACACTGGGATAGTTCGGGTTGTCTTTTTGTAAGTAAATGCCCAGCAGTAGGTAGCATCTCTTTTAGATCTCCGTTCCAGGAACTATTTAAATGCCTTGACAGAAAAGAAAATGGATGCCTCTTGTTCAGGCGAGGAACACAACTCTGAGACAGAATTCAAAGTGCTCTCCAGCACATATTGCTCTGTCTATTGTAGCTCTTACCTCTGGTTATTCTCCGCTTGTTCAGCAGAGAACTCTGTCAGACTGCAAGTGAACAGTTGTTGCATCGGAGAAGTGCTGTGAGTCTGCCAAAGTTGCTTGGGGGGGGGTGGAAAAAAAGAAATCCCCACTTAGAGGCATTGAGCTTGTCTGGATGCAGCTGCCGTTAGTTTGTCTGGACAGATGATGGGTTGGAGTTCCTGCATTCATGATTGATAGAAATTCATTGCCCGAAGACAGTAGCCAAGAAGCCTCTTGAAATGTTGGATCTGTGCTTTAGTGTTGTTTTTTTTTTGTTTTTTTAATTGTTCTAAATTTGTTAGATTTTATTCTAGCCTTTCTTAAAGTTTTCTTGAAGAAAATAACGTTTCCTAATTATTTCTCAGGGAAGCATTGCCCAGGTTTACTGGAGCAATGCAGCATGGCATGGAGGCCGTTCATTCCTCCACTTCGGAACAATTTTATGCATCTAAGTTTGCTTCTGGAATCGAGAGAACATATGTAAACAAATGAAATAAACGTGAAAGTTGCACATTTTAACTACATTTTTGATTATTTATGGTAATTTCTGTGATTCTGGCTTACGTCTAATAAAATCCCTTATTTCAGTCTCCTGTGATGTTGGCAATATACAGGTGGCATTAATGGTTACCTTCAACTTTCCTCCATTGTTTGTTCTGGCTGTTGGTGTTACCATGGTGATTGAATGATTCATTGGTACTCTTGGCTGTGTGTGGAGGTACCAGGTCCTGGACAATGAAGTCAGCTTCTCAGCAGAGAGAAGCTCAGTCCAACATGTCCTGACTCTGGACTTGATGAAACCCAGTGGACCAACACCTGCAGATCACAACCCTCCACTCTGAGACCTTGATTTCCAGCTAAAAAGCAAAATTGACTTTCATCTGAAAACTGGACTTTAACTGGGCGCCTGAGCAGTAGTCTGGTCCCGTTCTCCTGAGCGCAGTAAAGATGCTTCTGGTGTAGCTTCTGGTGGTTCAACACAGGAAACGTGACACATGTTGCCCTCATCCTGGATGCTTCTGTGTTGTGGTTGTTGAGACTCTGACTCACACCGCTTCACAGTCCTCTTAAGGTTGCTGTGATTCTTGTTGCTCCTGCCACTTTTTATTTTAAACCAGACTTTTTCCTCTCACTCAATTTTCCTGAAGTGCTTGTCTGATCAGACTGTTTGTGGCTTGTTTTCTATGTTCAGGGTTTCAATGTCTGTCTACTGGAAGATCCAAGTTGTGTAGGTCGTGTCACGACCATGACATCATATCTCTGTTGTAACAATCTTTCTTAAGATTAGATATCAAAAATATTCTACTTTTTGAAGTACTTTAGAACTAAATTTCAACTTTTAGATGTATGAAGATATATTTCCGTTACATTTTTTTTTTTTTTTTTGCTGCTGTGATGAAATTGCTTTAAACAAAAGAATAATCCTTGCTCCTGGGAGACGGAGATCTCTGCAGTAGACTACTTCAGTTTTGAAAAGGTGTTTTTCACTTGTGTTAATCAACACGTCTATTCTGAGACGTGTTCATTTCTTAGGGAACATGTTAACTGCTTGATTTGACATCACACAAAGGTCTGGAAATTTTGATTTAATCATGGTTTGCTTTCTCTTGTATGACACGTGATTCTTAATAGAAGCTTTGTTTTTTTTTTCCTGCTCTCAATTATAGATTGAATTTTATATAAAGTCTTCAGCCTGAGGTTATCTACTTATAATCTATCTGTTGTTTGATTATGAGGTCTGAAGTAGGAGTATAAATAATTTTCATTCATTTACAAGTTAATTTGCAAACCAGACATTATGCAGTGGTTGGTGCTACATCCAGTATCATCTCGCTCCTTATATCAAAGCTCTACCACCAGACTGTCTCTCCTCCATTACCGTTATCAGACTTTGACCTTATTTGATCGCAGGCAAGTGCTTGTAACCATCCTAAAAGCCTTGTACAAGTCCCTTGTGAAATGGTACCATCCCTCTGCACCCATCAGTGGTAAAGGCAGAAATGTGAATCCTCTTTTCACAGTCCCACCTCCTCCCTGTTTCCATGATTGCAGATGCCAGCCGTCACATTTAGATTATCAGAGGCTCTGGGAGGCAGAAGGGGGTTACTGCTGCACAGCTGTGCAGAAACGCAGCGCAGCGAGGCCTGGAATCGGCATTGATTACTGTGTTTGCTCACCTGAATGAGCACGGTCGAGACGTTGAGGTTCAGCTCAAGTTCTTTGGGTTGACATTGTGTTCATATCAAGGCTGTGGTTTGTTGAATGTTTCGTCATCATGATTGAAACCCGTTCAGGTGAGCACAGTGTTGGGTATCAGCTTATTCTTCCTGCAAAATGCTAACAATGGTAGTGTTAGTTTTATATGGGATGGTGAGTGGTCAGATGTCCACAGTAATAGTAGCCCAAATAACTCTGAGTGCAGAAAAGGTTGATTATTGAGGCAGACGCAGCAGGCCAGAATAAGTTCAACCTCTGTCAGAGAACAGGAAGCTGAAGCTGTGATTCAAAGGCTCAAAACTGGAGAATTGGACCAGACAACGTTTTTCCAGTCTGTTAAGTTCAACTTCTACCTAAAGATTAAGTGATTAATAACTTCTCTTCTAGTGATACTCTTTCATGTGGGGTACCTCAATCAAGGCTCCAATGTAGGCCCTCTTTTATTCTTTCTTTTTAAGCTGCCAGTTGGAGTGAACATCTGGAACCGGTCTATTCTGGATCTTGGTGCCGTGATTGAACTGTGGCTTTTTAAAAGTAACTTGAAGACATATTTGTTCAGAAAGGCTATATATACACACACACACACACACACACACACACACACACACACACATATATATATATATATATATATATGTTACAAATATTACAAATTTCTACAAATTTCTTCATAAATTTTGTTTTCTGACTTATTTTAGTTCTATGATTTTAGTGGTATGCAAAAAAAATTCACATTGTAGTTGTAGCATGTTTCAGTTCAACAGAAAGTTACAGCTTGTAGTTTTAGAAAGTGTAAAGCTGTGAGACTCCAACAATAGCAGACATTTGAATGATTCCTTGGTTTGTTTCATCTTCGGTAGATCAGCCATCAGATGAAATCTCGGGCTAACTTGAGGCTAGCTTGAATAACAGAGGGATTTATCTCTGAAATGTTCCATGACTAACCTTCCCAGCATGCACTGGGGCTGGGACTGAAGTCTCCATGGAAATTTCACTCCAGAGATTTTCAGCTTGCTTAATCTCTGATGCGATGAGGTGGTAAAGGCGGGTGGGCTTCAATTTTTCTCAGCTATTATCACGACCAGTGCAGCATCACTGCCTTCGTCCACACCTTACTCCCTTAAGTGTGATTGATGGGAACGTCCTGCCTGGCCTAGCACCGAGTCATGGCAGACAGCCAAGGGCAAGGACAGATAGAGAGAGGCAGAGAGAGAGAGAGGAGGAGGATTTGAACTTCATCCGTGCCACCACAGATCAGCATGGCCAGGCTTTTTTACCTTTACACAATGCGTGGCAGCAAAGCCGTCAGCACTGACAACATGATACTGCAGCAGCCGAGGCTGTAATAGCTCAGGGACGCTGGGACGGGCATGGCGCACCTCTGCCAAGTAAACAGAGGTGTTTATAGACGTACAGTTGTAATCCTGGGAGGTTCACCCAGAGTTCATATTTAAAGCAGTGACAACCGCCTCGTGGAGGGGCACAGACTCCCAGAGGAACTCTTGCTTTATCTTTATTGTAATTAGTGGGGATTAGAAAGGTCCACGAGAGGAGGGCGAAAACACGGGAGACTCGCAGGGCTGTTCAAACGAGACGCCGCCCAGATCCAATATTGGAAATTAACCAAATGGATTTCGCTGAAGTGCTGCTCTCTCAAAGAGTTTCTCCAAACTCCTGCATGAGCATTTTAATTTTATACTTCAGTGGCCACACTGGGCGGGTCGTTCCTGTCCAGCAGGTTGTCGGCTGCCATTAGTTGCCGGGTCCGTTTCTGACGCAGCAGCCTGACTGTTTGCGTTTTCTTGTGCTGAAGCATAGGCTCCTCTAACGGCAGGCTCTTAGAAGATGAATCTATAGATTACTAAAGAATAATAACTACTTGAACGACTAATTGAAATTGGAGTAGACAGTTTCCACGTTAAGCTCCAATCATGCCTCAAAATAAAACATAATCTGACATTTGCAATTAATAAAATGTATAATCTTTTTTGGAATAAATTCCACCTCCTGCATAACAACAAAAAATAAAATGCATTGAAAATGTCAAATTTGAGGAGACTGGTTTAGAATAAAAACAAAGTTGTTCTGTCTTGAGTGCAGCTCCAGAGGGAAAGAGAAAATTTTACATACACTTAAAAGTTTTGAAAAGTAGTTTTGTTGTTTGACTCTTCAGTAGCTCCTGGGTGACGTCTGCTCATCATGCATGGCTCCAGTGTCGCTGTGGTTTGCAGTCGGACCTCAGAGCATCCAAATCCCTGCCTCTCATCACACACCTCAGCACTTCCACACTTCATTCAACCTTTACAGCCCTAGTTAGCAGTGCCCACCACTTCAGATAATAAGTTAGACACATGTTTGAATCCATAAATTAAAGTGTTTCTAATTCCTTCAGTTGGTGCTGGACACTAAACCCCATCTTCCAGTGACTCTCCACCACAGTTTCATTCGTTTTCAGTGTTTTATTCCTTAGATTAGGAGAACTGGAGTCGGTCAAGTCAGAACTGAGAAATAAAAAGCTTGGTATCAGCCAGGAACATCCTGATTGGTGCATCTCCATAATTTATGACACCCAGTTGTGGATCATTAAAATTTATCTTCATCTGAGAATCTCCAGCTATGATGTGCTTGTAAGGCTCATGGATTAAGGATAAAGTTTGGATATAGCTCTCCAATAACATCTGATGTTTGGGTGCAAATAATAACAGCTGTGTGCTTGAAATGTATTCCATCTGAAACTTTGATCTATTTGGATCACCATTACAGTAAACCCCTGTAACAGACAGTCATTATTCTCAGTGATGGACTTTGACTGTTGCCTTGGTGATGAATGCTGCATTTAAATGGTGTGTGGGAGAAGCGCCTGAACAATATGTCCCCCGAATGAGTGAACCTGAACACGAACATAAACATTTTAGCAAAAGTGCATCAGCTCTTGTGATATTTCACTCGACTCTGAACCAAACTGCTGCCGCTCGACCTCCAACATATATGAATGTAATTGCTCTCAAATGATATCGTGCAATTCAGACAGAGGCGTTTGGATAATGTCTCTCTCATTCTAGTTTTCATAGTAGCAGAACAATGTAAGATTGTCAGCCTTATTGAAGTTTGCGGTGTTCAATTTCAAGCTCAGTGCAGAAGGTTGACTCCAGCAGAGCATAATTGAAAACACTTCTCAAGGTCACGCTCCGCGTGGATCCAGGGAGTCGCTGAACAGCCGAGACGACAGAAACACAAGTTAGAGGGAGTTATTGGCTCCAAGTGGGGAGATCAGTGGAGAACATTAGAAAAGAGACTAGTGGTGAATCGAACTGATTCAGTTCAGTAACAGTCGCTGAACTGATTCGGTTCGGTAACAGTCGCTGAACTGATTCGGTCTGGTGACGGTTACGCCCCCTACAGGTGGACTAAAACACTGCACTTTAACTGGTGGCTGCTGGAGAACTCGATGGTTTCATTTGGATCTCAGGTTCTGATAATTACTGCTGATCAGCCAAGCTGAACCTTGTTTAGCAGACTTTCAGATGTCGGGTTCTTTTGTTTGTTGTTTAGTCTTAACAGTGAAATATGCCGGCGGTACTAATGAGTGGTAATAATGAACTTGTATAACAAGGTTAAAAACACGGGACTCCAATCTTCATGCAGCTGCATCAGCTTCCGGTTTATTTATTAAACACAGTCTTTTACATCTGATGATTTTTTTCTTCCTTTTGCTTGTTTTTTTGTAAAGCATTTTGATTTTATATCTTGGAAGTTGTTGCAGGTTTTCTCCGGGTACTCCGGTTTCCTCCCACAGTCCAAAAAACATGACTGTTAGGTTAATTGGTCTGTCTAAATTGCCCCTAGGTGTGTGTGTGTGTGCGCATGGTTGTGTGTCTGTGTTGCCCTGCGACAGACTGGCGACCTGTCCAGGATGTACCCCGCCTCTCGCCCGGAACGTTAGCTGGAGAGGCACCAGCACCCCTCCCGATCCCACTGAGGGACAAGGGTGTTCAGGAAATGGATGGATGGATGCATGGATGGAATGTGTTACATAAAGTTTTCTTACTTAAGAAAAACTTTGAAATGCATTACAAAACAAGACTGACAAGAGAAAAAGAGAAAATGCAATTTAAACACATAAACAGGTAAGTAAAACTCACCACAACTCAGTGAACTTAATTTGAAGACTTAAGAAAAAAATCTATTTATAAAAATAACAGGACTGAACAGGAAGTTGAAAGTAAAATTGTCAACCTGACCTGACGGATCGGAGAAGAACAACATATGAACATTTTGATGATGAAATTATGAAAGAAGACTGATATTATTTTTTTCTTTGATGTTGGTGGCAGCTGGATTATGCAATGCTGTTTTGCATTTTAATTTGAGATTATAAAATCTTGAAAATCATTTTTGTACCATCTCCTTTAACACGGAACAGGCCTCCTTATTTAACCTACTTGACTTTACAAGAAAACATTTTCTGCTCTCCTAATAAAACTCTGTAGAATTATTTGTTTATAAAAAATGTCGTTCTTTTTCTGAACTCATTTCTTTAATCGTCTTTTCCCCATTTTCTTCAAATATGTAATTTACAAGCATTTAAAAAAAGAAAAAAGAAAAAAGAAGACAATTAACTTATATTAAAAAAAAAAAAATAATTGAAAAAAACCTTCAGTAAAGAACAAATCGTGTTATTGTGGTGTGCTTGTTAAACAGGCCTGCTGTTTTTGTTTGTGTTTTTTTTGTTTTTTTTTGCCCGTCAGTCGGTTTTATGGCCTATTGGTTTGATTAAATGTTGTTTCTTCGTACAAAGTGACGGAGTAAACAAATAAGCTGGTGAAAACACATTGCGTAATGGCTTCATTAAACTCAGACAGTTTGGCACATAAAGTGCGACTGCAAAGCAAATCCAGATTCCCCGCGGGGTTTACCCAAACAGAACGCGCTCGTGCTTCGTTTCATCTCGTACCTGAGTTTTTATCTAAAAGCCGCTGCCAGCTGCTTGTGTCTGTCTGCACGGCTCTGCATGCAGTAACATCGAGAATCCTGTCGGCTTTCCCATATAGTGAAGTCTGCTGGGAACAATGGAGCGGAGCTCAATTAAAAAACCTGAATTCAGCTTTACTTTACTTTTGCTTGGTCAAGCTTTGACCAGTGGAGCTCCAGAGAGAGGAGGATTACTGGAGTCTTAAGCTCCAGATATTTCTTGTTTTCTGTGGCTCTAATTAATCAGGGCAGGGTTGTTCTGCCGGGCTTAGCCGGCCCCTTGTCAATTTGCAGCCATCAGCTCGCTTAAATGCGTCTCAACAGGACCTGGGAGTTATCAGCGATAGATAGCAAGCATTTAATAGGAAAAGCTTCAACAAGCTGATGAGATGCTGAGCAACATAAATGCAATCAATAAAGATTTGTGGTTGGGAATGGAAGATGGCAATTTTAGCCTGTAGACTGAAGTGTTGTGATTAGAAAATTGGCCCTTTTATCATTGACGTGCGTTTCTTTCTGAAATGCAGTGTTTAAGGGGAAGGGCTAAAGGACAGTCATTCATATAATCTTTCTATTTATTGTGGTGTGGGGAAATTACTTAGAGTTTTAAGGAGCGGATATTGTCACGGTGAACACGTAGAGGACCCAAATAAAGGGACAGGAGGCAGCGGACACGGGGCGACTTTCTTTATAAACTGAGGAACTGGGAACGCCTGCAGTATTTCAAGGGTGGGGTCACTTTATGAGCTACATCTGCTCCTTTGTGTCCTTAAAGCAGAGAGGAAATCAACATGGTAGCAACTCAACGCATCTGGGCTTCCAGACGGCATGAGAAGGACTTGCTAAAGGTCAAACCAAGCATTAGGATGGGGGGAAAAAAGGAGGATTAAGCAGAACGGACAGACGGCTTCACAATAAAAGGCCACAGTAGCTCGTTATAACCAAGGTGTGAAGAATAAAACGGACTGAACCTGGAAGCAGATGAGCTGCAGCAGCAGATAACACCAGCAGCCGCTGCTGTCGGCTACGAACCTTGAGGCTGAAATCCACTGGAAATGGACGGGTTGGAAAATGCAGCCTAGACTTTCAGCTGCTACATTCAGACGGTTTGGTCAGAACATTGAGATCATTTCTTTGCATAATTGTTTTTTTTTTTTAACTTTGTAAGAAATGAGGTTATTGTTCAATGAATTGCATAAACATTAATATGTCAAGGTCTGAGAGACGTTGACTTATTTAATTTACTGACCTAAAAGTCCCTGAGTCTTGTTGAACTTTTGATTGAGATGTAATCTTAGTTGTTTGTTCTTTTGTTTTATGATTTTTTTCAAAAATATTCATATTTCCTGTTTGGTTCAAAATGTGCATTGTTTTGCAGCGATCAGACTAGTTGAACTTAGACACATTTTTATAAAAGAGTTTTATGAATGCAGTTGGGTGTGAATGAACATATCTTCATTTACAGCTTCATAAGATTATTTCTGCTTTTCCTCATTCACACACAAAAGGAATAAAACAGCTTTTATTCTTTTTTCTCTGGAGTGTTACCTAATGATTTAGTGTATGGAGGGATTATTCACTTGTGAGGGCCTATTGGCTTTTAAACTCTCACTGGTTGCCATGGCTACCTGTGTTTATCTCACAGTTTTTACATTACCTATATCTAGCATGTTGTCAGCATACAGCTGTTTATAACGGCTTGATAAAATAAGTGATGCTTCCAAATTGACATCAGTGAATGAGATGTGTCTTAATGGCCCATACACGTTACGAGTGGATAAACGACGAGAGGAAATGGCTCAAACGTCGGACAAGAAAATTTAAAGCAACATTATTTATTCCCGGTCAGATCATCAGCTCTCAGTGAGACATGTCCAGTCCCTGTGAATAAGACAAACATCTCCATGATGAGCCGCGGTTCTCCTGAAATGTAAGTTTTTATAAAAAAAACAAAAAAAACAAAAAAACAAAACAGAATTCATCCCTAGTGTGCAGAGGATAGCTACATCTGCTTTGGATGTAGCTGCATCCATCAAGGCAGGTGATGAACTGGAACCTCAGGAATCAAAGGTGCAGCAGGTTTGAACCAGAGGCAGTGTGAGCTACGGAGACGCTAAAAATACTAGAAATATAACCTCTGACAACTGCAGACGCTGTAAAGCTGCGTTCAGGAGTTGTTGAACAGGGGTGATCTGTGCGGGCTGCAAGTTGTAAATTAATTTATTAGCTGTTTAGTTAGAATAACTTATTCTTTTCTGCCTTCCGAAAGCAACATGCGCAGCAGAGCGACTGCTGACGCACCTCAACGTCGACTGATGATCCCTGATTACTGGGAATCTGACTGAGGCCTCATAGTTGGGTTAACAGGTCACCATCATATTGGGAAGTTTAAAATCAGAAAATGCAAACACCACACTGTTTAGTTCAATAAGATGTTCCTTCACCACAGCAGAGTGTTTCAACCTCAGACAGAGGCCATCATGGTTAAAATCAGTCATTAGTCTTTGATTTAACGCATTAAAAACAGGATTCGATAGAATCTAGTCCTCTATTGGAGTTGCTCCATCATCTGCAGCTCATTCAGTGCTGTGCTCATGCTAGCAGCTCTAGGTGGTGATAGCTCATTGGCAAAGCTAAATGAAATGGTAGATTTTCAATGGCATCCTCCGCCTCAGGGCTTCGAGCTCTATTGACGGTTCAGCTGTATGTTTTTAGATTTACCGCTTCATTTTCCAGCCAGCATGCTCACTTTCAATGTGGCAGGAGTTCGAGATCCGAGATGAGGCACATGTGTGAGGGGGAAAAACGAAAAAACAAACCGAGGACCTTTATTACTGTGCAGCTGCTTGGAGCCTGTCTACTGCACAGCACTTTTTGTTAGGAGCTACGTGCTAAAAGCAATGAATAATTAGAGTCTGACAACTGCTAGGTGCTTTTGGGGGGATTTGTCTGTCAAACTCGACAGATCAAACAATTTCTAAACTCAAAGTCAACATAGCAAGAGAGTCAAGCTAATTAGCACTAAAAAAACAACAACTAAATCGTAAATAAAAATGTCAAAGACCTGGGAGTTCCTTTGTTGTATTTGTTGTTGATGCTTTACGGTTTGGCAGGCAGGCCTGTTGGTCAGCTCAGAGGGGAAAAAGCAAGTCTGTGGTTAAGCTTGAAAGTGAGGTACAAGGCATAACAGAGTTTAGTCCTGATAAACCAAAGACAGGCTTTATGTGCCAGATGGACGGAGATACTGCTGGAGGTTTAAGGCAACACAGCAGAATGATGATGGGGTTATAGCACCCAGTAATTTAGCTAAGTGGCTGAAAACACTCTATAATGGTCTTGCCAACAGTATGCACAGCAATGCTATAGATATTTGCCCAAATGTAGTACTCATGAATGCTGCTTTCGTGTTTGCCTGTATGTATTTTTAGACACTTTCTGTGACCCGACAGTAGAAAAAGTCAGGTTTTTATGCTAATACCATTCATGCCATTCAAAATTGTCAGTTACTATTTACTGTAGACCCTAATGGCAACGAGTAACTCTGCTGCTCTGATCCGTCCAGAGCTGGCATGTGGTCACCACAAAAATCTAAACTTTTTGTGCTAAAATTTAAAGTTCATTTCACTGTACACATCAGATTTACAATTTTTTTTAACTGTTACTTTAAAAAAAAGTCCCTGTAAATCAGTCAGTTAGCACAGTTTCCTGGGTTTGTTCTGGCTATGTGATAGATCATGTTGTCAGTTGGGTTTTGTTTAATTTCTCGTTTGGAGAGATGTAAGTATCACATGGTGCACATCTCCAGCAGCCATTGGACAAGAGCCAGGTGCAGCTTGGACAGGCTCCCAGTCCATCACAGGACTCCTATTCTTATCGAATCTTTAAATTATTTGGACAATATAACTTTACCTGACAAACATGTATGATGGTGTTATTTAATTAACCAGATCCAAATCAAGACACATAGTCCAATAGCACCTTTCCAAGACAAAACATGATTATTTCATCTCATTTTTGCACATTTAATATTCAGGATGTAACCGGCTTCAGAGGCCACTCTGTTTAGCACTTAGAGAAAAATAACCCCTCACCCGTCAGAAATGAGCCTTACTTTTGCATATATGTTACGTAAATGACATTCGTATTTGAGGGAAACGGCGCTGCGCTCTGTTTTATGTCTAGGATTGGTTTTAAGGAGTACGTCTGGGCTGGCCGTTTCCATCCGACGCGCCGACGCGGTAGCCGGCCGTCGCTCTGATGCCAGCTGCAGCAGAGCCCACAGACTGCGCACCTGGTAAAGATGACGGATGCATCGGAAATAATATTGGATCTGGATTTTGGAGCCATCACTCACAGGTTCATGACAGGTCACTGATGAGAATCACAACTATTTCCTGTCTTTCCCTGGAGGAATGTGTTGCTCTGGGCCTGGAGGTTGTAACTGGAAGTGATTGCTGAGGTGACATTGACAAAGAACATTTGTTTGTGTTCTTGAAACACATCAGTTAGGCACCATGTAAGACATCTCCCTCGCTATTTCGCCCGGCGGTGTTTTCAGTGCTCCAGTGAATGCATTCACTTTTTTTTTTTTGTTTTGTTTTTTTTTAACCAGACCAGATAAACCTTCTGCTGTTCTCGACCTTTATAATCCCCCTGAACTTGAAGCCAGGCCTTATTTTCCAGTTTTTTGTTTGCTTTTTTTTTGTAACTTCCCTTGTGAATGTGAATTTTAAAAAAAAGCTTATTTTTATATTTTGGTGTCAGACAAGATTACAAGCATTTCGGTATTTTGTGAACGTTACTGAAGAGGAACAGAATTAGGATGAGAGTTTTACCACTTGAAAGACACAACCTGCTTTCATTTTGAGAGAAGGCGACTATAAAACGCTTTATTATGGCACAATTAAAAGTAGTAATTTGGACTCATCTAATTAAAGCCAGCAAATATTACTGGACTATAAACTTTGTTTTATTGTATCTTTATGGCTCAGTATGACATTCTCATGGAATAATGATGCCAACCCGCTTTTATTTAAAGCATAAAACCCACAAATGGTACTTCTGCTAAAACTGCATCTAAAATGAACTGACGCACTGATTGTTTCATGTAATGCTAATGATATTGCTATCTGTAGCAAATTATTATTTAGATTCTACGTAGATTTCAGCAAACGTACAGATTATGGCCCTATTCTGCTCTGGTGTTACAAAGTAACTCAAGTATTTCATTGTGAAATGAACTGAATGTCAGTGTGCACTAGGCTAACAGATAGTAGCTTCCCAACCAGTTTTAAAACATTGATGCTGTAGGAATTATGGGATGCCTTGGGTAAATGAAGCTGCAGCCTATACTGTAAAAAAAAAAAAAAAAAAAAAAAAAAAAAGCCCCAACTCAAGGCCATTAACTGTCACTCTATGCATCTGTGTCTTTAGTGATGAACTGTTTGCCTGTACACAGATTAGCTCTGCTGCAGATGTGAATATAACAGATATGAAAGGATCATAACATAATCAACAATCTGGGAAAGAGATGAGTGACTCTGTGCCTGTTTGATTTGTTCACATCAGTCTGTAGAGCACCAGGAAGAAAAGCAGGACTGAATGTATTTGCAAAAGTTCATTATTTGTATCCATGTGAAGCTTCACACGTTGGGATTGGATTGTTACCCTGTAAATAATAATAATAAAAAAAAAAACGAATCGTAGCATCTCTGTGGTTGGAGGCAGGCATGCTTCCAGGACTTACAGGTGATCCTGTTGTGATGTTCAGGGGTGGGGAGGCTGCTGGCGTTGCACAACATGCATGTAATGTCTGCCTTGAGCACTGATGATGGGAAGAAAAAATAAGTGGAGAATAGCAGAAACTGTTTGTCCTTCATGGTTGAATTTGAAGTCATTTGTCCAGGTTTTCTTTTCTTTAATTGCATTTTGAAAGTGATTTAAAATGTTATTATTGCCAGAACGCCTTCGTCTTCAAAAAAAATTATATTTTCTTTTACTTGGCAGGTAGTGATGGTTCAGTTCAGCCAGTTTAACAACAGTCTGGATTAATGAGTTTGTTTTTCAGATCCGTCTAGATTTGTGTCCATATCTAGACCTTTGATCCGGCATTTCCCGATGAAGGAGATACGTTGTCATCAGATAATTTACAGGAAGACATGAGGGTCATTACGCCTGTAAAGCCCACTAATGATGTTTCAATTGAATTCACTGCCATGCAGGACAAAAGACTGGAGTCGAGATAATGGAGCTTCTGATTAGGCATCTGGGAGTCTGGGATGTAATGAGATTGTGTAGCTATGGCTTGATTATGAACCCTTATTTAATAAAAAATAATATACCATTATATATTAAATTTCCAATAACCACAAAAGAGGCCTTAAGGTCAACAGTTTGGGAGAAGATGATATCAGTCCATTTCACTGTGTTTGCACTTAGAAGTCACTTTTCAGAAACGGCTTGAACCTCATCTTTTAGGGCGTGAGGTCATGAGAGAGAGGCAGTCGTTAACGCGACCAGCGCTTATTAAATATGTCTGCTCATTAATTATTCTGACTCGAACTCTGTTGACATTTTGTCTGCAGCTTTAAAGAGAGAAAATCTGCCAACACGAGCTCAACATGAGATACAAATAAATAACATTTTTTTAAAAAAAGAGCCGTAATTCCTTCTGTGACGCTTAATGCCACTTAGCTGCTTTGTGTCTGATGTTTTCCAGACAGTGTGGAGAGCTTAAAAAAACATATCTGTTGTGTTGATGTCAAGACTTGGAACATTTCAAGACGTTTAAATTCTAATTGCCCCCTGAAATTAGAGCGGAGCGGCTGATTGTTCGCCACACAAAGTGCATGAAATGCTTTTAGGAGTTTCTCCGCAGATTCGAAGGCTTCAAAGAAAGTAAACAAAGGAAAATGTCTTTGTTTTTCTTTGCATTAAAACGTTTTTAGGGTGACGACTTTCACGAGGTATCGAGTTTAAATCTGGGGCTGCAGGCGTGTTCCTTCAACGTACATTAAAAAAAAACAAAAAAAACAGATAAAGCCTTGAAAGTCTACATCAATTACCAATGACTAAAGCCTTTTATCAGTTTCTCTTTTCAGCATTCAGAGGCACTAATTCCCAGAACGAGCAGACATGGTTTGTTGTTTGAACAACTCTCAGCGTGCTTGTTTGACAGAACGCGCTGTCCCCTCCTGAGTTCTAGCTGCAAGCTCATTAGCAGAAAAGTTGATCAGCTGTGTGTGCAACTGTTTTGATAATTGCATCTCCAATTTAGGCCTTGAAAATTGTCCTTTTTTTTTACTCTCTGCAGAAAATGATCATTGGATTTGATTGATTGTAAAACATTAATGAAAGGGAGCTGCTGTGCAGATTAACTTAATGCATTCTCTTTCGGGTTTAAACTGCAGCCTGTCGCTGCACGACGAAAAAGTTTCTTCTGTCCTTATATTTGGGCGCTGCAGTGGAGCCGACTGCAGAGCAGGCAGCATCAGCATGATGTTCATAACCTGAATATGTATATATATCTGCCCTGTTCAGCTTTAAATCTTTGCCTTGACACTAAAAGCTTCAAATAACCTTAGACCTGGGCACCACGGATTATGAATTAGGCATCTGCAGAGCCATTTCACATGCAGTGCAAGAAAGGCACTGCTACGGAAATGCAGTGCAACAGGAAGCAGCGGTGAGGGTTTGTGAAACCGTAATGAAACGAACCCAATGAAGAGTCTTAAAGATATGAGAGTTTGCCATTGAGACGCATTAATATTTAATCATTTGCAACGCTTAACATTTGATTCAAAGACCTCTCTCAAATATCAGCCTTGCAGACTTCTGTTTGCATCGAACTTTTAAGCCGCAACAACAGCTACAGCAGGGAATTCCCACCTTTAACCTTTGGTGTAGGTGGACAAAATATTTTTTTTATTTAAGACTTTCCTACAACCCTTACTGTCCATCACACTCTCCATTTTCTAAAAACGCTCATGCATCAGGGGCTGGTGTCTATCTTGTAGTCATTGGGTGAGAGGCGGGGGACACCCTGGACAAGTCACCAGTCCATCACAGGACAGTGGAGACACAAAGGACAAACAACCATAAAAACACACAAACCTAACGGCAGCTTACAGAGACACCAGTGAACCCAACAGTCACGGTTTAGGACTGTGGGAGGAAGCTGGGATGCCTGGAATGAATCCCTGCTTCCACCGGGAAAATATGCAAACTTTGTGCAGAAAGACGCCAAGCTGGGATTTGAACCCAGGACCTTTTTTGCTGGAAGGCAACAGTGCTGCCACCGTTCTGCCTTGTTTAATACAGGCGGAAATGTTATCTCAAAATGCCAATCAAGCAAATTTCAGTGTTCTTACCGATGTCGGCAAGTTGCACTTGCATCAGCTCGCTGCTGCGTTACTTTAATCCCTCTCTACAAAGCACTTCAGACTGTCTGAAAAGCCATTTTTGATGTATCTGAAGCTCAGTCAGAGAGGTGCAGCCCATGCATGCCCTGTATGTCAGCTGAGTTATCTGGTAGCCTCCGTGTGCTATGACCTTGACTTGGAGAGTCCTCATCCCAACCCAGTGAGTTTAAGGAGAGAAAAAAACAACAACTTTGTGGTCTTAAGATGTCTCGGGCGCTGCTTAAGCCTGTTATCTGTGCATGCGTGCTCTGCCACCGGCACACTTTCTGCTCCGTTGTGCTTGTTTTCAGCTGTCAGCTCGGACGCCACCACAGAGCTAGCTGGAGCTGCATGGAGGAGACATGGCTGCTTTTAAATTACAAGGATAAAAGCCAGATGCTCGTTTTGAGTGTCTACGCTGCAGCGCTTGCTTCACACGGGGGACATGCTCCATGGTTTGGTTTGCGTACAGGGTTTTTCTGACTGATACGGACGGACAGACTTTCTGTCTGACCGGCCTTGTGAAACATGTCTGAGTTGCCATTCAAACGTGTTGTTTTTAGATTAACGCAATTCAAGTCGCATTTCTTGTAACTGTGAAGACATCTTATGCATGTTTGCGAGTGAGCGAAAAATAACCTTCAGGAAGTCGGGCACCAGCCCAGGTGCTTCTGTTTGCTGGATTCTTTCTCTCATATGGAGATTTTTATAAACCTCTTGTTTTAACAATTTAATAAATGGAAAGTGCTCACAGTTATTTCTGTGCTTAGCTGAACCTCTTTCCTGGTCAAGGCAACTCATGGATTAATAGCTGGAATTAGCTGCTTGTATTTTATTCACATGGAAAACGCTCCTGGGCCAGTCGTTTTGTCTTGTTTGAATCTCCTGCATTACAGGTTTATTAGACTGGATTTGTGTGTGGCTGAGTCTAACTATGTCAAGACTGTACAAAACAAATTGGAAATGTTTTAATTGAATTGGGGCCAAACAAGTTTTAATATAACCGGAGATGAATTTCAGCTGTTCAAAGTTTATTCAGATGTTTTGATTTCATTTGTTCCTGTGGGAATAAACAGAATTCAGTAAACAAAATTCCACAAGCTCATCTGGAGCTTGTGGATGAACACAATATTTTCTGTTAATTCAAATGTGTTGAAGTGAAACTATGCAGTCGGTTCGCTGTTATGTAGTCGCTGACAATAAAGACGTTCTTTCCTCCTGTCTGTGTTCTCGCAAAGACAATTTATTTGACGACAGCGTTTGAACTGTCACAGCTCTTTACTTATTTCCCCGGTCATAATGGAAAACATTTAAGCAGCATCCAACAGCAGTACCATTTCAGTTTTGGCAGCAAAACCAATTTCTAGACCGCTCGCTGACCGCAGTTATTTACAACGCTCTTGTTTTTTCAGTCGTGAATTTTCTGAGGAGGCTGAAGATGTTGCAGAACTATTCACTGATTCATTTAATCCCACAGATAGAAAATGTTTTTTGGTTCAGGGAGAGAGTTAACGCACGTCTTTACCAGCCTAACCCTTTGTTAGTTTGCACATGCTGAGCATCGCTTCCCCCTGATGTGCTGCATGTTTGAAATTGTAAAGCATGACTCACTCTCAGTGGATCACAGCGTGTGGCGAGTGGCGCCGCCGACTTTTTTTTTTTTTTTTTTTTTAATGAACTTTTAATTACAGACCAACGTTGTCATGTTTTGATGCTTAGCAACATGATAATAAATAAGTGATGATGTAGAATTAGATATTTGGACTTCAATTTATGCTTTTCAGATTATTTTTTTCCCCCCAAAGCTTTCCCGCAGAAACCAGAAATATCCAATTTGAATCTGAAACTATGGAATCATGTTAAATTCTTCAGTCCCTCCGGGATTTTATGATTGTTTGTGATGCTGTGCAATCAACATGTCTGACTTCAATTACTGATTTTAGAAGTATTTGCAAAGAATTGTGCCATATTTGTGCTTATGTACGTCAGTTTGTTCCTCTTCATGTTGATCATGACGAGGTAAGTTGGCGTAAGAAATACTGTCGCCTACAGCAGGAAGTTAGAAGTCGCATAAACCACACATGAAGCGGCTCCAGTGCCCTAAATGTGTCTGAAGATGGACCATGTCAGTGATTGGAACTGGATCACTTTCAGCTCAGTTCGTCTTGATGGTGATCAGAACGTGTTCGGTATGGAAATGTGAGCATCCTTATTTTAGTATCTGAGCCAAATGTGCCAGTTGGAAATGTAAGTTATTACAGTCGGTTTACAAAAGGCAAGTGCGTGATTGGTCTTAGCATTGACTGCTCTAGACACTGAATGAAGCCCAGTAAGTTTAAAATGAATCAGCTGAAACTGGTATCTTCAGATTAAAATGTTTCCCAGACTGGAGAAATAACATGTCCACCAAGATCTGAGACGTTTCTCCTGGCGCCGCGTGCGAACACTAATTCAGACGAGGTTCCTATGAGTCTATTGAACAGTGCTATTATAAAGGTGACTGGCCTATTTCTCTGCAAAGTCACTATTGGGTACAGTTAAGCAGCAGCTGATATAATTATGAAGACAGCCTCCTGCTGCGAACTGGATGAGTGGGCTGTCGACGGCTGAGTGGAGGAAAGGAGAGCTCCAGAAAGACGTTGCAGTGGGTCCATCATTAATGGAGATTCTTTCACTGGGAATGTGTGGCACTGCCTGGCATGTAGCTGTGAGACACACACTTAAATGTGCTACTTGTATTACAGTCACATGGTTCATTATTTGTCGTCAAAAAAAAAATCACAAGGTTAAAC
Organism: Poecilia latipinna; assembly: GCF_001443285.1. Taxonomy (NCBI): domain Eukaryota; kingdom Metazoa; phylum Chordata; class Actinopteri; order Cyprinodontiformes; family Poeciliidae; genus Poecilia; species Poecilia latipinna. The sequence goes on from NW_015114837.1 coordinate 102,221, forward strand.
GCAGTCCGACTTTGACGGTAAAATTTCCTCCATTTCCATTGGCATATTTTGAGTTTTTCCTGGCTGTCATAATGACTGAGAGATCTATATATGTACGGATAAACTGGTGGATTAACTGATGAATAAAACCAGATGCATATAAAGTAAAAGTATATATTTAAATGGATGGATGGTTGAATAATTAACAGCTAATGATGGATTGTTTGCTACTTCACCATGGAAACGGGGAGCAGATTAAGGCAGAGGCCCTTATGTCATTTTTGTCAAAACTGGAATGAGAAATAACCTTTTTTTTTTTCTTTTTTCATTTACCAACAATTTAGTCATTATCAGAGGTGTGTTTGTGTATCAACAAACATAACCTCGGACACATTTTGAAGTTGTGCGCACTGACACCCACGTTGCTCTGAATAATGCATTTTTCTGTGGGCTGTTGATTTTACTGAGTGTCATTATTACATTATGTTGATTGGAGGAAAGAGCGTTTGTCATTTGGGGGAATTTGAGATGATTGATGTCACCAATCAAAGTAAGGGTTGCTCCTCCTGTTGCAGAATGATAATTTTTTTTTTTTCCCCCCCTGACTGATGACATCCAGTCACAGCTGTCACCATTGCTTACACCCGTTAAGCAATGTGCTAACTTTCCACATCATTAAAGTTAGCAATAGCGGAGATTTCACTAATAATAAAAACAGTGGGGCATTTCTGTGGGTGGAATTGTTTAGTTGTCCTCGGTGTTCACTTCCTGCAACCTTTTTGTTCCGGCAAAATCACAAGGGTTTTCTGTTATGAATGACCATGAAAGGCAGGGCGCGCAGTCCAGTTTATCTCTCTGGTGAGTTTAGGTGGAAGAATGACAGGATGCTAAAGGAATGTCTAGATTACCAGAGTTGGGCTGATTGGGAAATAGATGCTGTTTTTGGAAGAAACCTGCAGTGGGTGGAACAAGAACCAATGGTGACATTTTGGCCACCTTTTTAGTGGTGTTTAGAAGAACTTCTGAGAGATTATTTTCAAGTTAAACACCTGATGTAGACCAATATGCGCCCCCAACGTAAAGAAGTCAATCATTTATGATTCATCAGAAACTTGAGAAGTTCAGTGGAGACAGAAACAGGTGATTGTGATTTAGAAATAAATGTTAGAAGGTTTTTATAGGAAGGTGTGTAAGAGACAAACTGCCACACATACAGTGTACCGTTGCCTATTTATGGTTCAACATTCATAATATTTTCTGTAAAACGTAACTTAAAGTTATTTTTAGGATAATCCACATATTTGTGGATTTTGTTCATATCAGCTTTTCAAATAGAGCTTGAAAAGCTGAAATACCTCAATGCAATGGACCTTACCAAGCCCCGCCCAGAAACGCCCCTCGACAGTCCCACGTGGCTGCACGTCTCACAAACAAAGCCTCGC
>NW_015114838.1:0-1392 GCF_001443285.1 Poecilia latipinna
AAAAAACCCAAACCCAAAAGAAAAACAAAAAACAAAAACGCAGACCCTGACAGTACCCCCCCCTCAACGGACGCCACCTGGCGGCCGAGCAGAGGACGAGGGCTGAGAGTCCCAAAAATCCCTAACGAGGGTGTTATCCAAAATAAACGACCCCGGGACCCAGGACCGTTCTTCAGGGCCATAGCCCTCCCAGTCGACGAGGTACTGGTAGCCTCGACCCCGCCGCCGGGAGGCAACCAGCCGACGGACGGCAAAAATGGGATGGCCATGCCTGTCCAGGGAGGGAGGAGGGGGTTCGGCCGGAGGGCAAAGTTCACTGGAGAGAACAGGTTTAATTTGGGACACATGGAAGGTCGGGTGGATACGCAAGGACGGAGGAAGTCGGAGTCGCACAGCAGAAGGACCAACGAGCGCCAGGATCTCGAATGGACCGATGAACCTGGGGGACAACTTCCTGGACATAGATTTGAGGGGAACGTCACGTGTCGACAACCATACCTTCTGACCAACGGAGTATGTCGGGGCTGAGATCCGACGTCGGTCAGCGAGTCGTTTATTAATAGCGGATGAGTTGTTGAGGGCGGAGATGGTGTCATTCCAGATCTTGTGACTTCTGCGGATGTGATGCTGGACCGACGTGACAGAGATGTCGCTTTCGTCAGACGGGAGGAGAGGGGGTTGGTATCCCAGGACTATTTCAAAAGGGGAGAGACCAGTAGCTGCAGAAGTGTGGCAGTTATGTGCATACTCTACCCACGGGAGGTGTTGAGCCCAATCATCGGGGTTGGTAGAGGTGAGACATCGCAGGGTGGCCTCTAGCTCCTGGTTCATTCGTTCAGTCTGCCCGTTGGTTTGGGGATGATACCCGGAGCTGAGAGTCACCTTGGCTCCTAGGGCAGAGCAGAACTGACGCCAGACCTGTGAGATAAACTGGGGCCCACGGTCGGAGAGGATCTCCTGGGGTATTCCATGCAGCTTGAAAACATGCTTGATAAGAAGCTTAGCTGTCTGAGCAGCGGTGGGTAGTTTGCGCAGGGGAACGAGATGACAGGCCTTGGAAAAACGGTCGATGATGGTGAGAATGGTGGTCATACCTTTGGACACTGGGAGTCCGGTGACGAAATCGACAGCGATGTGGGACCATGGTCGTTTCGGGATGGGTAACGGCTGCAGGAGGCCCGCAGGAGGTCGATTGGACGACTTGTTGCGTGCACAGACTGCGCAGGCGGAGACATATTCCTTAACGTCCTTGTGCATCGATCCCCACCAAAACCTGCGATTGACCAACCCTACAGTGCGACTGACTCCAGGGTGAGCAGAGAACTTAGAGGCATGAATCCATTGTAGGAAGCGGGCACGGACAGCGGAGGGAACGTACAGTTTACCTGGAGG
>NW_015114838.1:2714-8384 GCF_001443285.1 Poecilia latipinna
CAAAGACACTTCACCATCAGTGATCACAAGGCCATCCCTGTCCATCCATGGCACACAAGACCATCTATGGCTGCTTTCAGTGAACTTTCAAAGCACACTTCACCTTCAATGTAAAGTACCATGAATGTATAACCTTTGTTGTATATTGCTGTCAGTGCTGTTTGATGTTCCTGTTTTGAAATAAAAGTAGATTATGTACTGCAACTTGTGTTGGTGTTTTTGTAGATTTAAGTGGCATCTAATGTCTTTTAAAATGAATTTGGGGATTGACTACCAGTAGTATTTCTGGGGGGGAGGCTTAATTGGCCCTTGTGGCCTTTATTTGATAGTGAATTGACAGAAAAGTTGGTAATGAGAGAAGGGGAAGACGTGCAGTAAAAACCAGGAAGCAAACCTGCGACAACGACGTTGAGAACCAAGGCTATGTGGGTTGTGCTTAAGCCTGCGCCACCACAGCACACCTTACCAGTAGTATTTTAAAACTCAGATTTCTATGTTCTATATTTAACACTATTCTGGGTTAAATTAAGACATAGTGTTAACGTTTGACACTATACACTAGTGTTGGGTAAATAAACACTGTTAAATTTCAACTACTGAGAGTGTTGATTCAACTCTTTCACAAATAACACTTTCAAAAGTGTCATGTTAACACGAGCGGACCAATATAGACACTTTCAAAGTGTTCAACTGTAGGAGTTGAATTAACACTTCCAAATTTGCTGTGTAGGAGCTGAGCCGTGTTCTCGGGATCGGAATTAAGAGAAACCGGATTAAGGCGTACTCCAGGGTGTGGCTCAGGTGCTGCAGTCTGAGGAGGGTTTGCATTTGCACGGACAAGACATGTTGACTATGACTGAGTTTCAGGAATGTGGGATGAAAGGATTGAAGCTGTGACATGGATAAACAGTTTTCCAGGTGTAATAAAGGAAGCCTTTGTCAGCACGTGACGGAGCTGCACCCTGCTCCACCTGAGTTACGCAAACAATCTTCTCTACTGGCAAGAACTGATCACTTCCAGCTTGCTTCATAAAATCAAATATTGGGCTGCATATTCAGATTAAGGATGAGCTCATGTTGTGTCAGGGATGATAAATCATTTTCAGGATATAAATGTTACTATATATTCTCCAAATGTGTTTCTCCAGGCGTTTAGACAGTGCTTCACAGCCACCCACATAACACTGAGTCAAACGGTTTCAGCATCAGCATTACATATTCATATACTCTTAAATTGACATTTAACTCCAAAGTCTCTTTTCTCAAAAGTTCAATTTCTCAGAAAAACAAAATTTACTAGGAATATAATTGTAACAACTTTACTGGTTTTCCTTATTAAATGGGATAATTTAATTTTAATGTCTAGGGTTCTGAAGGAGCCTGACATGAATGACCACACCTACAAGTTTTAAGGAGGAAAAATAATTTATTTAAATCATTAAGAACAAAGAAATACAAACAGTATGTTACACAAACAAATCTGCATAAAAGAAATCCACATTAGTCATAAGGGTATTAAGTTCCACTTCAACAAAATCAAATATATTCAAAAGTTAGAATCCATAACAGATCAATCAGAATCTCACTCAGAAAGCTTGGCTAATTCTTTACACAAAGATTCATCATCACAGATTTCACAAGAGTATGAAATAATCATAAAACTAAAAATCTGGGGGTAAAAACAATACTGAACATTTATATCAATTACAAGAACAAATTATCTTTAGTTATAGATTCTATCTACAACAATAGATATGGTGAAGCAATGATTTGTTTCCCTCTTAATAAGACAAAGCACACAAAATTATTAAACTAAACAATCTTTGGTTTTCAAAGTATAAATGGGACCAAAGTTGTTTTATGAACAGTGTCTAACTCTCTGAAGAAGACATTATTTACATTTCTTCATAAAATATAAACAAAAATGGAGAGTTGTCAGATTTTAGCGGTTGCAGTATTTCTCTTTTGTCTTTGGCTAAAGACCACAAGTCATTACTCCCTCTAGAGCTAGACTCATGCATTTGTTTTGGTTGTATTTACCCAGAATACTCTGCTACAGTACGGTTAATACACTTGGAGCTGTCTTCACTCTGCTTGGCGTTCACATATCCATTCAAACCAAAGCAGAGTGCACTTCAACCAAACCCTGACCGAGGTTTGTAGGCGAACCAGAGTTTGCTTTTTAGGTTCGATTGCACATTCACACCTCCCCAACAGGACCGGACTCTCCAGGCAAACAAACTGGATTTTGATTAAAGAGGAGTAAACATGGCTGGAATCAACTCTTAGTCTCCCTTTAAACAGAAAAGACAAGAATCAAGATACTGCTGTAAGAAAGGCGACTCCTATAAACCTGAACATATCTGCAATTAGAGCAAAGGCCTAAAAGTTAAAAACAAGTGGAGCTGTGAAAAAAATCCTGAACAAGGAAGTTCATCATAAAGACTGAGCAACAAACAATGGAGACGGGTTTGGGGGAAATGAAGACTACAAAAAGCACCTTCTGCCCAATGTTAAGTACAGTGGACTAGTTGTAGTGCTGTGGGCCTGTAGTACCGTATTTTCCAGACTACAGAGCGCACCTCACCATAAGCCGCACCCACAAAGTTCTTTTTTTCTTTTTTTAAACTGGAATAAGCCACACCGGGCTATACGCCGCTGGTATCTCTGCCACTCTCTGTTTTCCACAAGGAAAACCGAGAAATCTGCTATTAAATCTGCTGTTGAGGACGCAGCTCTCCGTCTCCAATGCCGAACCATGGATCTGTTCTCGCCGACCTTACGTCCAGCAGCTATCGATCTGTACAGCCAGATCAATAGCCTTCAACTTAGAAGCAGCATCATATGAACTTCTCCGTGTGGTTGCTATGATGAGGGGGTATGAGTTTGAAAACATTTCTCTGTCGTGCCTGCTGCTAGCATGTGCTTGTTCTAAATGAAAATCAGCACTTTCTTTTTTGATGTCCAAGTTTGACTTCCAATGATTCACTTCCTGCTAAAGAACCCCCTGGTGGTTGAAGAAAAATCCACAGAAAAGCTGCACTGGGCTAAAAAGGTAGTGGCTCATATGGTAATCTAATAACATTAGGTTGTAACAATGTTATTGAAAAAAAATTGACTAGCTACGTCTGTAGGACTTGCAGCATGTGCATTGTCTTGTATTTTAGTTTCAGTATTTCATAAAAAGGAACATGTTGACCTCGATTTTCTTTCTGATTTAACAGGCCTGATGCAGATGCTCAACAATATGTCCTGTCCAAAATATGACAAAGTGTTTGAAAGCTGCTGTTCCGTATTTTGATACCAGGTTATAAATTCTAATATGGGCCAAAAGATACCAGTGCATCTCTCATAAATAAATAGCCTTGTAAATAAACGGTACGCTGTGAGGTGCAGATGGTTTAGATTGCAGGCATTGTAGGCATGGCCATAAAAATCTGCAGCAACAGAGATGAGGAGGCTGATTATTGCCTCTCCACAGCAAGAAAGTAGGGCAACCAGACAACCAGAGGGGGAAAGGGGGTTTCAGGCAGGGCTCTGCACTGGATGATGAAAACAAGCAGGAGGGAAGGAGGCTCGTCTTTGCTTGTCTTCTCTCTGTAAACTTAAAACACCAGGGCAGTAAATTATGAATGGAATCGAGAGGGAAGATCTAGCCAGAACAGACTGGAACTTGAGTGTCTCCTCCCCATTAGTAAGACCAGATGGAAAAGCTGCACAATCTGTTTCCTATTTATTCCCCAACAGCTGCAAATTTTATCACTGTGCAGTAATGCCTACCCATAGGGCACAAAAACAAAACGAAGAGCTTCAGAAAGTCTGGAGAATGCCTGATGAAGACAGCTCTGGAAGATATAAACGAGCTCTGGCTGCTTGGACAGAAAATATGAAAAAATAAGCAGTGATTTAAAACTTACACAGTGCAAAAGGTAAAATCATCTTTTAGTCAATTTTTCTCCCTGATGAAAAAAACTGCAAACAAACCCTGTAGCCTTTGCCACTCCTGCATATGGAGAAGTAAATCACAAATCCCTCAGGCATGTGTGTCTGATGAGTGGCAGCAGACACGCATGCCTTTTAAGCTGTTAGAGGTCAACCATTGACCTCCAACAGCTTTTTCCATATTTTGTCACATTACAGTCCTCACAACAACAAACTTTGATACATTGCAATGGGGTTTTATGACTTAAAGGATCCACGACTAGTTGAACATGTTGGCCTAAATATGTTGCAATTTTCCTATTACCTAAAAAAGGAAGGCTAACTTTTCCCAAGTAGTTGTTTATCATATTGAGTTTGTGTCATGTCGAGTTTCAGTTTACAAACCCACATGCAAGAACACAAGCAGAAGAGATCGATAAAGTGCACAATAATAAGTTTTATTGAAGCCCGGGGAGGGGTCAGGAAGCGAATACTGGAGCTGATGACCGGGTCGTCTTACTGCCAACAGGAGAAGCAGGGTTAGAACAGTAAGGTGAGAATCTTTCAGGAATAATCCAGGGTCTTTCTTACTTGGAAGGAAGGGGATGAAAACTTGAGCCGCGACCTGGGCGGGGGTTAGGTTGGAAAACGGACAGGTATGAACCGCTGGCGGGACGGCTCAGACTGTGGTTCGATGTATTCCTTTCCCGACTGGGTTCGGGCTTGGGCCACCTAGCCCGGACGCTTCCGAAGGGGAATACACCAGAGAGGGATCGACGAAGGGAAAAGGTGAGCACACGAGGAGTGGCGTCTGACCGGTAGCACCGACAGCGTCGAGGGAGGACACGGAGGTAGGTAATCCACAACGAGGGGAGCTCAGACTCACACGGAATCCGGGAAGGACTGTTCTTGCCAGAACCGCGAGAGGACAGCTGGATATCTGACGAGGAAGACAACAAAGGGTTAGAGCGGAGCAGATCACAGAGGGCCTATCTCTGGAATGAGTTGTTACCGAAGTAAGCAAACACTCAGGCGCTGAGAAGAAGATGAGCTGCTGCTTAAATCCATAATCCACGCCCTCCAAAACAAGCTGCAGGTGTGTAGACGGGTTGAACTCAGCAGCTTCCCAGGGGCTCTGCATGTTGGCGACATCTGGTGGATGTCATGAGGGATGCCGGTTCCAATGGCAGGAAAACCTCAAACCCAAAAGAAAAACAAAATAAAACAGAAAACGCAGACCCTGACAGTTTGACTATAGAAATTTTAGATAATGCCACACTCTGTCACTATCAGCTGTGATAAAAAAAAACAAAAACAAAAAAACGATGTTGCCTAACTGGACACAGAGCTACAGAAGTACTTCCCGGATCACGCAGTCTGACCAGAGGTACGTGTCATTTATTGTTTCATTTACGAAGCTGAAGGCAACAGAAAAACCAGCTCCTACAGGCAACTCTGTCCTCTTTCTCTGTTTGGTCCTCCTCACCCTTATCACCTCTTCTTATTTCTACGTTCCGATCAATTTCAATGCTCTCTGGTTAAAATTTAAAAAGCTTAACCCTTGTATGTCGAAATGGGGTCCAACTGACCCCACACACGTGAAACCTGTATAATTTTCCATAGACCTCTACGTTTGCCTCAACGATGGCTGCGTTCCATTTCAGATTCCCGCCGATCAGCTGTACAATAATTTCTAGAACTAACTATGCGGAGCTGGGATGCTTATAAAATATTTTGTGTGGTTTATGA
>NW_015114838.1:11495-52478 GCF_001443285.1 Poecilia latipinna
TCCTTCAGTTTGCAAGTTGGCCTTATTGATGATGATTTTGTGTCTCTTAAAATAGATTAAATGAAAAAGGAAAAGGTTAGTTTATATCAAAACATCCGGGTTTACGAACAGTTTGACGAGGACCCAGTTAGCTTCATTTTCATTTGGGGAAAATTAGCTAATGTGAAGTGAAACTCGAAGCGCTTACACTACTCCCATCCTTAGAAATCACTAATGGGGTTGTTGGAGATCACAGGGGGTCTGCAAGGTTGTCACTGCACAGATGCGCTAAATTAGATTTGCTTTTATATAAAAAAGGAAATCATGGCACATTCAGTGGATTATAAGGTCTGTTTGAAAATGTGGCACATCAAATGCTGCTGTCGCACAAAGAGAGAAAGGCTTTCGTGCTTTTAGGAAATTACAGCAAATCAAAGACGGAGAACATCTAAAGCTCTGCACAACTGAGTGATGTTTTTCGATTAAAACATCCACATGCATCGCAGGAATGTTCCTAAAGCATCTTTTCTATGAAATATGCATATACAAAATAAAATATCAACGAGTATTTTTTTTATTAAATAAACAGAAAGCTCTGCACATTCTTTGCTGAATTATCAATAAGGTTGGCTACCTGGATCACACAACTCAAGTATTTATAAGCTCTAAATTATTACTGAAATTGTGAATTTACAAACAGTGTGCATCTTATTTAAAAATGAAATATTCAAAAAATATTTTCAAAAGAAGAAGGGACGTCATCATCCCAGAGGGAAATGCAAATTAAAAGCTTGTAAGATCAGAACCAGGAGAAGAAGTTTTTGCATTTCAGTCTGTGGTTTGCAACTGTAGAAGAGTCTGACTGTGCCGTTAAAGTAATGTCCAAACATTAAGCTATTCAAACTTTAGCATAAGGAAATGGTTTACAATAAATATGAGAAACTGTCTTGATGTATTATGTTGTTATTACACAGCATTGTTAGCGTCATTAATAATTAAGGGTGCACAAATTTATCGGCCAGCCAATTTAGGAGATTGGTGATCTGCCGATTCTTAAACGTGAAGCTGATCTCATCTACCTCACCCCAATATCTACATATACATATGCATAACAAAAGATATACGTATGTATATCAAAAGATAAGCCACTGACCTTTTCTGCTCTGCAGTGACAGAGGTTTCACTGATAGACTGACCCTCCAGGTCATTTCTGCATGTTTTCAGTGGACAATATTCTCCCCACTGTTACCAACTTAGCGACTTTCGTGCTATATTTAGCAAAATTTCAGACAAAAAAAATGGTATTGGTTAAAATCGGAACCGGCAGATCAGGCTTTTTAAAGATCAATAGTCGACGATTTGGCAGAAAACTGCAATCGGTACACCCCAATTATCATTATTATTGTTGAACGTAGAATGAAGGTGTATTCATGGAGCGTTAAATAAACTTCAAAAATGTGAAATACAGCTCTGGAAAAATTAAGAGACCATTTAAAATGATCATTTTCTCTGATTTTACTCTTTATAGCTATTGTATTTGAGTAAAATGAACATTGTTCTTTTATTATATGAACTTCTGACAAGATGTCTCTGAAATTACACTCAAAATGTTGTTTTTATTAGCAGAAAATGAGAAATGGTCAAAATGACAAGATGCAACGCTTTCAGACCTCAGATAATACAAAGAAAACAAGTTGATTTAGAAACAACAACACTGATGTTTTAACTCAGGTCAGAAACCAACATTTGGTGGAAACACCAGGAGGTTTTCAGTGCAGCGGCCTCTTCATGTGTCCAGAGCTGAAGGTTTATGTCTGCTTACGTTGTTCCTTATCTTCCCCAACTCAGTCTAGGGTTGGTACTGCCCACATATAGTGAGAACCATGTCAAGGCCAACCTAAGTGACCAGATCCTCCAGGTGCAGTGTAAGTACTTTGGGTCAGACCCGGCGTCCTCCTCCCGTCTGTCTGTCCTCCTCCTCTTTTCTCTGCTCTCTCTCTCTCTCTCTGATGTGACCTCTCACTCGAATTCAGTCATTTTTCGCGGGTTTCCAACATCATCATATGGAGTTTCCGAGGGGATCGGTCTGCCCCGGCCCCTCAGCCTCCCTCTCCCCCTTCTCTATGCTCTCTGATAGGCAGGATCATACGGTTCCCGAGTCCCTCGACTCCTCCTCCTCCTCCGCTCCCCCCGCTCCCTCCTGTCTTCATGCTGTGCTGTAAAATGGTGATGTTTTTTCTTCACACTGGCTGAAGAAAAAAATAACTGAACAGACAGAAAGGTGAAAGCTGTGGTTTTACTGTACTCCTCAGGTGAAAATAATGGTGACCTTTGTGCTATTATTTTTTGTTTTACCAAACGCTCTCGCCTCTTCTCCACCATAGTAATGATTCTGAAGCGTCTGTGTTTTAAATTATTGGATGTTTCTGACCAGAAAGCTGTGAAAAAATGCATGCTTTTCACTCCTTATGATGAGTTTTATGATTTTTCTTTTTTTTTTTTCTGTCATGTGGGAATTTATTTCCTCTTCTGTTGGACGGTGTGAGATGTTGATCAGCTTTGGAATCATTCGATTGTTAAACTCCCACATGGCCTGGAATAATGGCTTTTCAACTGTGGGAGTTTGTTTTTTTTCTGGGTCTGATTTGGGACACATTTTGTGTCTTTCATTCTTTCTTTGTCCAGACCCTGATTCTCCTCTCTTTTCCTGGTGTTTTTTTTTTTATATTATTTTTTTCTCTTTGGTTCTGCCATGGTTATTTCTCACGGTTTGTGTTAAGTGCATTTCCTTTCCTGGCTTTCCTTGCCCAGGATGTCTTTGTTTTTCTTTGTTTGGTCTTGCAGAAAGAATGTTTGTTCTTCATTTATTTTTCTCTGTTGTCTGGTTTGACTTGAATTGGTTTTTTTTCTTTCAAGAAAACAATATTTTTATTCAAACAGTTATTGAATAAAATATTGTCTGTGATCCCCCCTTCCCCTTCCTACCCGATCCTCTGTTTCTTTTCTTGCTCACTCCTTCTCTGATGGATCCACACAGTCTCATACATCAAGGGCAAGTATACTCCATATCGGTCCACATTCCCTACCTTTACTTCCTAATCCCTACCGCTTCCTCCTCCTTACCTCACCCCTTGTCCTCACCCTCCCTCTCCTCACCTGTCCCAGCCTGCTTGCCTTTGTCCCTGCCAACCATGCCTTCAGCCCTTCCAACCTTTCTTTCTTCCTTTTCCCCTCCTCTCTTCCTTCGTTAATCCCTTCTCCTCTTGACCCTCTTGCTGCAGCTCAGATCCCACAATGACTCCTCCGGTCCTCAACCTCACTCTCTCTCTCACATATCTGCTGCTCCAGGAACCTTAAATATATATATATATATATATATTTTGGGGGAGAAGCAAAGCAACAGCACCCACGGATGATAGACGTTTATGTTTTCTGTTTAAATTTGTCTTCTGTCCCCGCTCCCACATCAATCCCCTTTTCTTTTGCGGTCAGTTTCAGAGAAGCTGTCCCTTCTCTGCCTCTGTTTCTTTCACCTCACCATAATCTCTCTATTTTCCCCTCTAATTAACTCCAGTCTCTTTCTTTTCATCTTCTCTCTACAGTGTAACTAGTTCATTTTACACTAGTGTTCAGGTATTAGACTTAAATATCACTTTTTTTTAGTGCCAAATCTGCACAATCACACATTTATTTACTGCTTTGCAAAATTATGCATAGTTCTTGAACTTTTCCACATTTTGTCACAGTATAGCTAAAATTTGTAGTGTTTTTATTTGAATGTTATGAGTTAGGCCAACATAAAGTGATGCATGTGTGAGTCTTTTAACCTGGAAGGTAAACAGACATATTTCTATAATTGTAAAACATTGTCAATATTTTCTAATAAAAACTTCAGATTATAGTCATAAAGTTTCATTAGCTGTGTTTCCATGACAAATGTGCGCAAATCTTTGTTTTTATTCGTCTGAAGTCGAAGAAAAAAACACAATTTCTTTAATTCAGTGTTTCTGCTAGATAAGAAAGTAAATTAAAAACACACAAGAATAAGTTTATTCAGGCAATTATCATTAAAAATCATAGCAGCAATGGATTTTAACAGCTACATCAGACTGTATTCGTAATTTAGTCATGGCGTTGGAGATGTTGATGTCTTATTCTGGCGTTGGAGCTACTTTTGTGGTGTTTTGGGGAAATTGTTGTCGATGATTTAACAGAAGTGTTAACATGTTAAAATGACACAACGTTTTATGAACTGCGCGATGCTGTGACCCTCACATTGTCAGAAAGAGACAAACCGTCATCCTTCTACTACTTCCTGTCGTCTTCCTTGTCGTTTTCACCAGTAGCAACGTCCGGCTGTTGATCACGTGACTCGTACGATGAAAACAAAAAAAAGAAGTGTTTCTTTTGCAGTTTTTTCAAAACATTTGCGTTTTCTGAGTTTTTCAAAACTGGTGTGTTTCCATTCAGCAAATTAATTTTCGTAATTTCGATGCGCACAGTTTTATTGTTAACGGAGACGCAGCTACTGACGCCGTGGTGCAGACGTACTTTGACCAAATTCGATAGACTTGTAACAGCTTGGCTGCCGTAGTTTGTCTGCCTCTAGCTGGAGACAGTGCAGTGTGCAGACTAACGCCACAGGGCTGAGCTCCATCCTGGCCTCTCAGGTCTCCCCATGCTGTCAGGTTTCTCACCTGACTCCTAAATGTTGTCCCTCTGTACTCCTCGTCTCCATCAGCTTGTTCCCCCTCCCTCCTCACCCCTCAGACCGCCAGGGGCACGGCCCAGTGCTTCCTCTGTAAACCTGACCCCGGATGTGCATGGCATTGTGGGCGGAAAACTACCTGGGCACTCCATTTCGTCCAAGTTAAATTTCTCTTCTGGTTCTGAGTCGATTAGAAAATATGGGAGTCTTCTAAGGGTTCAGTGGCATTCCTTTCTGCTGTTTTGTTCCAGACGGATCAACCCAAGTTGCCCCACATCATGCCTTTCACAATGTGATGCATTTCCCCCGATTAAGTGTCTCTCTGAGTCCTCTCCCCCCGTCGGTCTGAGGGGTGACCACTTCCATTAGGACCTTCACCCACCTCCTCCCCCCCTGCAAATAGTTGGCCATGTTGATGCCTGCCTGATCTAAAAGCACTCATTATGCACAATCTGTCTGAGAACTCGCTTCTTGACACATCACGCCTGGTAAAGTCAGTTCTCAGACGTCCGAAAAAACCCCAAATAAAATCAGACTCAAATCAAACCTAATCAGAAAGAAAAACAGGGTCTTTGTTGGCAAAGCAACAAGTCAAACAGAATATGTGAGTGCTTGTGGAAGTAAAAAGTGGTGATGCATCGAGTCAGGTTGTGTTTTAGGCACCATATTGGCTAACGCTGGTGTTCCCATGATACCTCACTGTTGCTATGGTAAAGTCCCTTCTGCGTCCCTGCACCTCTGAAGAACAGCTGCTGTTTACCCAGTTTACTCCCCGCTGCTCTGCCCACTACTCTTCCTGGATAATCTCCCCTTTCTGTTGCAGATTTTGAATCTCTGCTGCCAAACAGTTTTGAGTCTGAAGGACATGTATTCATTGCTCCCAGGTAGCCCTTTGTATGAATGTTTGCTGTCGTTGATGGTCATCAGTTTTTCACCGTGTTTCAGTCGCTTTATGTAGTTTTTATATTTGTCAGCTTGTCTTCTTGCTATGTATGTAGAGGAGCCAATAACCTTTGAATTGGATCATCAATTACTGTCACAACTGTTGTTCCGTACTTTTAAATTCTTGAAAAATTAACTACAAAAACATGTCGGATGTTTGCATGGTGCTGTTGTGTGATCCTGCATGTTTGCATTGCAAAAACACAATCTGAAGAGATTAGATTGTGATTCTACTCAGGAAAAACTATTTTTTATGACACAAATGTCTTTGGTTTCACCAAAAAGGGGGAAAAAAATGCATGTGTTTGTCTGTTTGAAAAAAAATCCTTGTACATTTTTTTGATGAGTTTGGAGTTTTTGAAGTGGGATCTTTTGGAGAGTTTGTGAATCTGGCCAGAATAATCATGTGATGTAAAATAATCTGGTATAAAAATAATTGAAACAGCATTAGTTTTAAATGTTTGAATCACTAAAATTCATTCTGTTTAAAGGAAAAATAAAAGCTAAGGAAGTTTAAAATTCGTTTGATGTTCTTCTTCTGCTGATATTACTTATGTGACCCGGAGAAATCAGCAGTGACCCCTACTGTCGGGAAAGAGAACTAGAATAACTCAGGCATAATTCAATATTTTTTATGATCGAGTGCAGTTTGCCTCACACTGACTGTGTGGATAATCTAATATAATTTAAGAAACATTTAAAAGTATTTGTGCTGACCGCTGGGAGTAATCAACCATTATTTCTTTACTCTATGTTTTGTAGACTAAACCACAATTAATACATTTTGTTGATCATTTAGTGCCCAATAGAAACCATTTTTGTCCAACTGTATCTTCTTTCTTTTTAGTTATTAAAAAAAGCAGTTAGCTATTTAGCCTAAAAGAAAGAACAAGACATCAGTAAACTTTAAATATTTCCCTCTAGCTCCATGTTTCTTTCACTGGAGGACAGATCAGTAATTATTCCTGTTCAGTTCAATACAGGAATAATTGCTGATTATTCCTGTATGAATGAAATAATTGTCTTATTTCATCCGTCATGTCAATTTACCTGCAGTTCAATCAAGATATATTGATTTAGACTGAATTGTGGTTAAGAGAAGAAACGAATTCATGCTCGCTGTTCATGGATGTATCATTAACGCACCAAGAAAATCTTTTTTTTTTTTAGTTTATTTTTATTATTAAGGCAGAATAATGTGATTTTCAATAAAGTTAGATTGCTTACTATGTAAATTAGCTTCTGATTTTAAAACGATACATTATAATTGAATTACTAGTCGTTTAAACTGTTTTAAAGCTTTTAGGAGCGTTTCCCAGTCGGACTGGCTTTTCATCCCGACTGAACCTCTTCCTGTTTCTCCATCCTGAGAAAATAAAATACAAACTTCCCATAACCTCTCCTCCAAAACCCACATTTAAAAAAAGTCCAAACTAAGTTTCGTTATTCTCATGCTTCGCCTCGCTGTCCCGTCCTTTGTGGAAGTGTATTTTTGTGAACCTGAGCATGCCACTCACTTTAGCAACACTCAACATGAGTGTGGACTCATGCTTCCCCCGTCCTGTTTTGTGTCTTTCAATGAGAAACATCTAAGAGAGTCGGTGATGGCAATGACGACATTGTTGCTTTTTGTTGTTGTTTTCTTTTACTTTCCCACATTTGAGTCCTTTGCCTTTTTCTCAGGGAGTACTGCAATGATCTCGAACTTTCCAACAACAACACCGAGTTCCTGCTCAACTTCATTGCCCTGATGGAGAAAGTGACGCCAGACTCCAAGCAGTGTAAGTTTTATTCCTATTAAAAGTCTGGACTCCAGAGTTTAAGCAATTTGATTGCACAAGCAAATAAAAATCTGTCAAAAACAACCGTTGCCTTATTGGTTTCCCAACGTTTGATGTCTTCTAGAAACAAAAATACATATAACGGCCCTAGCTGCAGCTAATGCTAAATTAGTTACAGTTTTGCTGGATGCAGTCGTCATAATGCTTTGGTTTGTCTGTCCAATGAAGCAGCTGAAAACATTTGTAAAGGAGTCGCTTTTCACTGATTTTACCTCCACAGTCTTATATAATAGCACATTCAGACAGAATACGCTGAACATACACAAATCTGGAAGTTAATTAATTCTTCTGACTTCATATTTTTTCTGCAACACAAGCGCTACTTCTTTAGACAAACCTTTTTCAGACAAACAATATACAATCAGATGCAGACAGAAAACTCTGTTGTGGAGAAGCATAAACAAAAAAACAATGTAATTACTATGACTACTACTAATCTTTGTAGCCTGCAATCCTACTTTTCTGATATCGTTTTAACCATTTTTTGTTAAACACATACAAATCCTAAATAAGATGTTCTTATCTTTACACTCCGATTTATATACTGTCAAAAATACACATGAAATAACAAAAATATTATGTATTTCTGTTAGGTGGACCAGAACAACCAGTGCAAAAACATCAGTCTGGCGCCTTGCATGTTGAAGGAAAAAATCTCTAAATTAATCTGATTAAGAAAATAAATGTAGCCCAGATAATCTACATTCTGTAGCAGTTCTGCTCCTCATTTTCCACTGATAAAGTATCGTTTGCTTGTGTTTTTTTTCCCTTTTTGGTGAGTTTATTTTGAGTAAATCCCACATCCACCATCCTGCTGCCAGAAATACTGCAGCACTTTAAATGTTTTAATCTACAGCTGAAAATAGTCTCTAACAAATGCATCACAGATTCATCTTTGAGTAAAGGTTGTGAAATTGTTCAGCGTTGCGCATTTTACAGACAAACCTCGAACGCAGCTCTGTTTCTGAAGGGTGCAGTTAACAAATGATTTGCTGGACTTTTCATTTTTATAGCTCACAAAATAAGTAACTTTGTCCTTTTTAAATACACAGAAACACGTGTAGCTAATGTTGCTTTGACTACAAAAAGCAAGGTAGTAATAAAATTTGTTTCAGTCTCTGCACTACTCCATCGTCCTCTCTGTGTTTCGTAAATTTTCTTCCAGGTGACAGTTTGCTCCTTCACAACTTGATTCTGGACACCGGCATCATCCGGCAGCTGGTCGAGAAAGTGTGGAAGAATAAAGACTTAAACACGTGAGTAGCACCAAGCCGCTTTGAGGGACGTTTATTCTCCAACATCACCAGTGGGGAAGACGCAGATCTGAGTACTGCCTGTTTGTTTCTCCTCCATCCTGACATTTAGATACGGCTTCCTGGCTGTGTTCGCTGCAACAGATGGAGGCATAACAAGAGTCTTTCCAAACAAGTAAGAGCAGATTTCATCACTGCTGTGTGTCTTGACTGCAGCTGTTTCTTTAGATCTCACATTTCTCACTCGGTTCTATTTTTGGATGATAAGTTAGGATGTTACATAAGGTCGAGGAGGGAGCTTGAACAGCAGATATTTGCTACTTTTAAATCTTAGAGCTGCAGAAACCTGGGAGGAAGACCCAGAGCCGTTTAACGCCAGCTATTACCGCCGTAGCCTTGACAACAAGGGTTACATCTTCACAGCACCGTATCGATCAGGTGAATGATCCTCTTTGGTTGCGTAACTAAACCACAGCTTGAACCTCCGACCCCCCTTCATGTGTCTTGTTTTTGTGTGTGTGTGTGTGTGTGTGTGTGTGTGTGTGTGTGTGTGTCTCATGCAGCTGGGGCCGATCTGCTGAACCCAGAAAACGACACAGTGGGAATTTTGGTCAGCACGGCTCTGGATATCACAATAGGAGGGAAGACGGTCAAACCTGCAGGTGAGCAAACAGGAAAACCTCATTACAGATGAGAAAATGGTTCATATCAACATAAAGGTGAAGTATGTAACTTCTCCTCTGTTATTTTA
The DNA here is from genome assembly GCF_001443285.1 of Poecilia latipinna. NCBI lineage: Eukaryota > Metazoa > Chordata > Actinopteri > Cyprinodontiformes > Poeciliidae > Poecilia > Poecilia latipinna. The sequence goes on from NW_015114838.1 coordinate 20,970, forward strand.
TGCATTAAATATAATTTTTAATGCTTTAATTACTGCGTTTTTCTCAGTTCTTGGAGTAAAGTTAGACCTGGAAGCATGGACCGATAAATTCAAGATTCTTGCCAGCAACCACACAGACAGCCGTCAAGGCTCAAATACGGTATAAATTATGTTTTAAATGTTAATTTAATAGAAAAATAATTATTTTGATGAGCGTTTCAATTCTTGAACCAAACTGTGTTTTCCTCCATGACAGTGTGGACCAAACAGAGGTTGTGAGATGGACTGTGAAGCCAATAGTGATGTGAGTTTTTACGCCAGCCGTACAAATTTAAATGATGTATTTTAATGCTCTGTTTCTCACCTGAATCATCTTCAAACTCCTGTTGCCGTGTGTCTTTTTGCAGGATCTCCTGTGCTATTTAATTGATGACGGCGGATTCCTAATCATGTCAAATCAGAAGGACGACTGGAGCGAGGTTTCATTGAATATAAGATTTATTTTTCAGACATCACAGATTTACTCTAATCGTCACCAGGTGCTGAGCAGAGCTTTGCATCCTTGCAGGTGGGCAAATTTCTTGGTGTCGTTGACCCAAACTTGATGTACGCTCTCTACAACAACTCCTTCTACAAGCGCAAGCAATCGTTTGATTATCAGTCTGTGTGTGAACGACTACAAAGCAGCGAAGCAGGAGCAGCAAGGCGAGGAGTGTTTGTGGTAAGAACACGACTCCAAACATACTGAGCACTTTTACAAGATCCAAGTTTGGTTTTTAAGATTCCAGCAAAGTTTAGCAACACTGATAGGTATTTTTGCAACATCCCACAAAAAAACAAATTAGAGAACTTCCGAGGTTCATTGGGATATTTCCTTACTTTTTCAAAGGTTTAGTAGGATCTAGTTATTTTAATGAGATTACGCAAAAGATTTTTCATAATGCTGGAGAGCGTTTCAAGAGACTGAGTTCATTTTGCTAAAGCTTTGCAGGTTTTTGAGTTATTTTTATGTGACCCACCAAAAGTATTCAAGATCCTAAGTACCTTTTCCAAAATCCCAGCAAAATTATGCAAGTACTTAACAACTCTCCCACAAAAAATTGTTTCTTCTGGCAGTTGATTATTTTTCTTTATTCATCTTCAGTGATAATTTCCCTCCGTTAAATCACAGAAAATAGTCGCATTTTTCCCTTCATTTTAATTAATGCTGCTTTAAGTCAAAAACAAAAATATAAGCAGTAATTTTAGAAAGATAAACATGTAAGAGGCAGCTGTAAATAAATCATACTGACCCGTTTAGCAGAAAGAAATGAGTAAAAGTTTCTTTTCTCTGTGTCTGCAGCCTACGATTGCAGACTTTGTTAACCTGGCATGGTGGACGTCAGCTGCTGCATGGTAAGATCTGAAGCACCTCTCTCCTTGCAGTTTGCACTCTGGATCAGTAAACTGCAGAAAATAATGTGCATATTTTGCTAGTAGCTGCATCTGGATTCAAAGTAGGAGACTGGCTATCTAGTTAGCCAGAACAATTGTTGGTGCTTTCAAAGATTCGTTGCATTTCTTTTACTGCAGTTATTTCTTTGGTCAAATAAATTGTCAAGAGAGGAAGAAAAAAATATTTTTTATAGGTTTTTCTACACAGGATATATTTTTGAGCATTGAAATATAATAATTATGACCTGTAGACATAAAAAGCAATACTTTCACATAGAAGTTCTTCCAGGCTTCACTTTAGTCCCCAGATCAGAACCAACTTTCTTCATCAAATAATAAACGATCATGGAGGCACAGGAAGCTCTTAAAGACTTCCTGGTTTAGATGTAATACCTGTGGCAGTAGCAGTTTGGTAATATGGGTGAAAAGAGAAAAACCTCTTTTGCTCACTATAGCCTTCACACTGCCTTTCCATATTTAAAGGGGTCATAGGTCAAGTTTAAGTCATGTTCTTCTAATCCTTCTTGTTTAATGACTAAATCATGATGCTCCATTAGTGCTGACATTTAATCCCTGTTGTAGCTGCCATCACACCTGAGCTGACTTAAGCTACTTAACTTATTACTTTTATACAAGCAGCAACAGCAAAGAACATCAAACTTTTTTTACAGGCTGAAGCCTGATAAAAATGTCTCAATCTGTAGCTCTGTTGTAGATGAGAACAAAAAAAAAATGGCTGTGAATGAATCTTCAGTTGTTCCTGTTTATATTTAAGTTATTGCTTCATTCGCAGCAGAGACATAAAATACTAGAAATGCCTCAGATTATGGACACGAGCCATCGCTGCTGACCGGCCATTTATTTTGTCATCATAAAAAAAAACTGAGTTATCTTTTCAATGTTGAACTATGCATGGTGATATTTGCAAACTACAAAAAGTTAAAGTAAGGTTTGCATTAGCAGCAACAAATATCAATATCTTTAAAAATATGACTAAGTGCATTTATTATCTTAGTCTGATGTCAAAAAATATCCCATTTAGTCATAACTAAGTAGTTATTTGTGGATTTTTTTGTAAATTTGTGTAAGTGCTTTGACTACAGTGACATGCAGATTTCCAAATCAGTTTCTTTCAGTATAAAACTTATGAAGCTTTAACAAAAACTGCAGGGGTGTGTCTGTTTCTGGTGAATATTTGATTAAAACAAACTTGTTCTTAATTCAGTGAAGTTACTGAGAAACCAGAAATTTTACTCTAGTAAGAGGAACAGTACTTCATACTAAAGTTACCCAAGTAAAAGTAAAAAGTACAATGTAGTAAAAATACTCTGAAAAGTATTTTTTTTTCCCAAAACGTAAAAGTAATTGGGTAAATGTAACTATTGCCAGTACAATCCAATTCTGGTTTTTAGAAACTGCATTGATTATAGTTTAGTTTAATATTTGTCAGTCTTTTTGGGAGATAAGGAAATCAACAGTGGCGCTTTTTGCTAACTAAAAACGATTTTAATGAACTGTATGAAAAATGTTTCAGAATGTCTTCTTTTCCCTCCAGCTCTGTCTACTTGAATTAATGTCTGCCTGCAGCTCTCTATGCTGTATTTTATGGGTTTGTTTGACAAAAAGGCTGAAAATGTAACTCCATATAATTTTCCTCTAACCTGTTACTGGTCTGCCATGTTCTTAATTGCATCTTCTGTCACTACAGGTCCTTGTTCCAACAGTTTTTATACGGTTTGGCTTATCACAGCTGGTTTGTCACAGGTGTGTGTGAGCAGAGCTTTAAATTCACCATCATCGGACATGTGCAGAACCTCGGGTGACCAACGTGTCTCTCTCTGTTCTGCCGATGTTGCAGACGAGGTGGAAGCAGAAGTAATAGAGTCAAAAGAGAGGAGCTGCGTGATGATCCAAACCCAGTACTACTTCAGTAACCTCAGCAACTCCTACAACATCCTCCAAGACTGCGGAAACTGTTCCAGGTCATGCACGTGTCCTTTCACGCAACTCATGTGGAAAGACAGAGGCGCGGTTAGCAAGCAGCTTGAAAAGCGCTGCAGACTGTAAACCTGCGTTGTTTTTAAATGAAATGGTCACATTATTGGCTAAATGAGCCTTGTAAGGCTGTCTCATAAATCTTGCTGATCCATTAGCAAATGAGTGCGAGATGCGAGCAAGCAGAGGGAGGTTGTTGACAAAGCTGTCTTTTTCTCTGCAGGCTGATTCATGCCAAAAGGATAAACAACACCAACTTGCTGTTTGTGGTAGCAGAAAAGCTGCCGTGCAGCTCCTGCGAGATAGAAGATCTTTCCCAGGACAAGGAGGAGTGTATCCTTTCCGCAACAGTCACAGTAACAAACCTGCCTCTCCCTCATTGCTGTTGGGTTTTTAATTCTTAGAATATTTTAGATGTTCCTTAATGGAGTAATAAATCAGTCAAGGAGGAAAATCCGTGTGAAGAAATGACGACTGCACGGTATCGAAAAGGACCTTCCACCTGCTTCGACAGCAACGTAGCTGTAAGAGTTTTAGATGTTATTCATTTCCGCAGCTACTGAGATTTATTCAGTCAGCCAGTTTTACCTGTTCAGGAACAACCGGACAATAACACATTTGGAAATCATAGAAAATTCCATTATTTTCAAGATCATCACTTTCCTAAGATAAGGGCACAAGTCATTTTTACCAAAAGTGATTTTGTCAAAAATAATTAAAAAATCACCACCTCTTTCTCTTTCTTTCCAAAATATTTTAGGCAAAAAATAAATAAATCACTTTTGGCAAAAACTTCTTTTAGAAAGGTAATGATATGCAGCTTCACATTATTACTTTGTAAAAAAAAACAAAAAACTGATGCAATAACTTGTCAACACACTGGCATAAATTGGCTCAAGAAAGCATGCAGTCTCCTGCTGTGAAAACGTTTTTATTGTCCCAAATGTGTATTAATCCGCACCTGAAAATAGTCCCCTAAAATGTGTCATAATGCAAGCTGCAAAACTGAGCGCAAATTCCAGAATATGAGCAATCATTAAAGCAACAACCTTGTTTTATCATCAAAACCTGTTTTTAAAGGCTTCAGACAACCATAAAATCCTGTTATTATAGGCTCAGTTTGACAACCTAAATGTAAAAAGATATGCAAGATGAAGTACATAACATGCACTAACATGTGTATAGTGTATTTTATTTTATGTTCTGTTGTGTGAATACAGACCACCTAATTTTCTGCTTTAAAATATTTTCCCATAAAACTGACTTTTTTTGCACCGTTTATATTTAAGCTGCATGTCATGTTTTCTTGTCTGCATGTGTCAGACTGTTATCACACATTCAACTTGAAAACATGTTTTAACGTCATCTTCTTGGGAGGAATAGACAAAGTTATTTTATGCATAACAATGCAGAGTTTCCTGAGGGAAAGGAAATGTAGGACACGTTAAAAATGTCTAAATAAACTTGTCATCACTTAGGAAAATGACACTGTGAGCTGCAGCACTAAAACAGATGTTTTTTGGTTTCCTTATTTTCTCCTGTTGTAAGGATTATGCATGAAGCCTTAATGCTCACTTTGTGTTGCAGTGATGTAAAAAAGTAACATCAAATTTGATACCTTTAATTTGAGAACACTGGACCCAGGTATTTATGGAGTTTCAGCACCGAATAGTTAAAATCAACAAATTCTTGAGATCCCCTCTAAAACATTTACAACTGTCTATTTTGATAGTTCTAACACCAAATATACTTTAATAAACGTTAATACACACAGAGAAAAAGCTTTATTGCAGAAGCTAAATGGAAAAAAATGAATGACGATCCTCAAGTAGCACTGCAGCTAAATATTTCAGCTATACAAGCTGCAATTTTCCTGATATTTAGGATGCGCTCTGCAGAGAAATCTGTGAAAAAAACCAACGTTAAAAATAATAAATAACCCAATAAACTCAACAAAATGATTCCAAAGCATCTTTTCATTGATTGATCGGCGTCAAGGAACTTTTGATTTGTACGCCGTCACTTCTTGTTTCCTTTGGGTAAAAATGTGATACAATCCATATTTCTATTTCTCCCTTTAAAACTGGAAAGAAAAGAACCTAAATGAGAAAGTTTATAGCATCTCTAGGTCCTCTGATAAACAAGACGAGGGCGATAAGAGAAGCAAAAGTGAATTTCCACGCCTCATTACGGCGAAGAATTTGATCTTGGAGTCGACGATGTTTATTTAAAAGTTTTAGATCTTCACCTGGGGTATCAAGTATTCTACTTGTTTTTGTATTTTTCTGAAATAATTAGTCTGCAGGAATTTTTTTACACTTCATTTTGATTTCAAACGGCTGTTTACTCAGAGTCGCGTCGTCAAACTGTTCCCTTTATAGACAGAAATAGACTTAAAGCAGATTCTGACTTTACGTACATTTTTTCCAAAAAGTTATTCAAGTAAATGTAACTGGTTACCTACTACCCAGTTCTGGTTTTTAATAACCACATTGATTATAGTTTAGTTTAATATTCGTCAGTCTTTGTGGGAGTTAAGGAAATCAGCAATGGCTTAAAAGATGCTAACAGGTGACACTCATCACCTGTGACTGTGACTTTGCAAATGTTGATGTAAAACTGGCTGCAACTTTTCTATGTGAGTTTTGCTGCTCACTCAGCATTTCAGGTATTTATTATTAAAAACCTGACTTGTTCTGCTTCCCCCTGAACACTTTCCAAAAATGTCAGCTTGAAAGTAATGAACGGAAATGTTGATTAAGTAGATCCAGATACAAATCTGAAGCCAGAGAGGGCAGAGAGAGGTAATTTCTGAAGATTAGTCCAACTGATTTGGTCAAAATGAAAAAAGCGCACGCTCCAGGCTACAATTGGGGGCTATAATTTACATTTGCAGTCAGTGTTTTGGAATAAAACGGGATGTGTAAGTGTGATATCTTTTCTGTCGATTTGCAGGAGAACACGTCAGACTGTGGAAGAGGTCACTCCTTCCGTCCGCCTCTCTACACCCTCCTGCTCATTCAGCTGCTGCTGCTTTATCCAGCTCTCAGCCCCCATCATCACTCTCTGTTACATTAACTTCATTCTCCTCATCCTTGCTCCCTTCCCTTAAAAAAAAAAAACAAAAAAACCCTTCGTCCCTCCCGACTCTTCGCCTCCATACCTGCGCCCTGATGTTGTTTTAGTCATAGATAATTGCGGGACCTCCAGAAGCCCCGAGTGCGGCGCCGTCCGGCTTGGACGCTGGTCGTTTGTGTCCTCAGCCCGACCGACCCACATCTGCAAGCTGAGCTGTCGTCAAAGCACCCCAGAAAAGAGAAAACAACCCCCATGTTCTCCAAACGTTCTCCACCTTCATCTAGATAAGAGAGAGACACAGACTGGAGATTTGAGGCTGACTGTCCGCCCTCCTCCGACGACGGCCGGACTTCTTCTTCTCCTTCATCTCAGAGTCTCACCATCTGCCTCTCGTAAGGCTGTGGACCCTCCAGCCAGCTATACCACCATAGACGATAATAATAATAAGAAGAAGAAAAAGAAAAAAACTCAACAAGTATTCAAAATGTCAAGTATTACCTGCTGAAGTGATGAGTATTTCAAACATGCCGTATGCTTAGGATTTAATTTGAAAAGAAAGTTAAGTGTTAACCTAAAACGCGCTATATCTACTTGCCAAAATGAGATATACTTTCACGTGGTCTTATTTTTGTAGCCAAAAACACAAAGAGGAAACCAGATTTAGATTTGCAGCAGCTGAATTCTGACTCATTTTGTGCAGCTCTAATTAGCAGATTATTGTTTTTGTTTTTTAAAGAAGCAAAAGAGATCCACTGGGGAGGGTTGTTGTAATTACACGATGGAGTACCAGGCTTTTCTTGAAGTGTTTATTATAGTTTATCAGTGCTAGTGCTTTCTGGCCCCGGCTGTAAAATCTGAATCAGCATTCGGTTGCTGCTGGAACATTGTTGATGTCGTGTGGTATTACTCTCTTTTACGATCAATCGAACCATTCTGACCTCGGGGGAAAAAAAAGAAGAAGAAAAAAACTCACCTCTTAAAGAAAAAGTACTTCACCAACCAATCACAGTTGTCGTGTGTGTGTGCTTTACTCGTGTCAAAATCAGAGCCTGTCTTTGGGACGGGCCGATCATGTCTAATTTTACCTTTGACTGACACTGTTTAATCTTTAAAACCATCCGCTGCTGGTGGGGGATAGGGGCTTATTTTTATTTTCCATCTATTGCGCAGTAGGGGCCACTAAATATGGTGATCACGTACAGTAGTAGTCACAGTTTGTCCTTTAGCCATTGCAATGTATGGATTTTCTTTATAATAATATTTTTTTTTTCTTTCAGACTCCCGCGTTTAGGAGCTGTTTCATAGTGCCTTTACGCACTTTGTTTTGGCTGTATAAGAGTGAAGCTACTGTATAGTACCTTTAAGAAGCGGCCATGTTTGAGGCTTGGGACGCTGCAGGAGACTCAATCTGTCGGCTGACGCTGTAGAACTAGCTTTACTGAGCCGCAGCGCTGACCGGCTCCGCTTAACGTCCTTTTCCCCCCTCCAGAGCCTCCTGTCCGCCGTCACACGGGGATTACTATACAGTTCCTTTACAAAACCATGTATAGAGCTATGATACACTATTGATATACAGCGCGTTAACTGGCCATAGTGTGTTCTTAGGGCCACCTGACTGCTATCGTTCTGCCTGGTTAGTGTGTTTGTGGATGTGTGCGTATGTGCGTTTGTTTTAAAAGCCCTCGAAAGGATCTTCGGTTCGGTGAGCGGGTTTTGGGGGCGGGGGGCGGGGGTAATATTTGAGCTAGAGCAGCTGTTTCTTACTGTTTTTGTGTGGCAGCAGGCAAAATCTAGTGTTGTGGTGGAGAAACAAACTAAAAGATCCACCCGTTACGTTCCGGTCGCGAGTTTACATGAAGTCGCAGAGCTTCGTCTGCATATCAGATTTGGTATCGATGGATTTGAATCGTTCTTATAGGGCTGGACAATAAACCGATGACAATGTAAGTCGTAATAAACACGTGATCAGTACCAATAGATGATACGTCTGATGGGATTTCACTGAACTCTGGTCTAGAACCGCACAGCATTCTGGGAATTTAAGCAGAGGATCAGTTTTAGCCCCTCAACCTCTCAAGGACAGCTAAGAAGGATGTGCGGCATTTAGTAACTCGCTCGCTCTTTGGTTACCTAGCAACAACTTGAGAACTTCTGGTTACCTAGCAACTTGCGGAGCAACAGTTTCAGGTTCCTGCTCAGAACAGGAACTGTCACGCCACCAGTTTGGTAGTATTTCATATATTTAAAACAAAATCTAATCAAACATTATTGATATCAATTGATATGAAACTCTCATATTGTTTTTTCAGCCATATCATTCAGCCCTACATTCTGAGAATAATTACATATCACCTCTGTGATTTTGGATGAACAATAATTCAGTCTCAAATGTATTATTTGGTTACATTTAATAGTTGGATAAACATATTTTGCACATACATTTTGCATAATTCTGGCTAGAAATGGACTTCTCTTCATGGCATTGTTGGTAGGATTTAATCAAGCTGACTGGTTTTCTGATACAAACGTGGCTTTTAAACATGATCCGTTATGTCCCAAAGTCAATCAGTCATCAATTATTGACTTAAAACAAGCTCCTACATCTTGCTGAAATGTCACTTGTCTTCAAGAGCACGGAGGCATTTACACTTGAACCAAGTCACAAGTACTTGGCAGGATTTGGTGTTTTTTGTAGTGTGCAACAATTATGAAGAGGGACTACCTCAAAATTACTCGACTTCAGTAGAAATCAACATCTAAGTGACTGAGGAATTTGAAACAGGTGGAAGTCCCAACAAGACAAAAATCCCAAATGAGAACCAGATTTTCAATGGATAAAGCTGGCTAACAATACATTTCTGAAATTACACTGACTTTAAAATGTGTGATCTATGCTTCTATCTAACAGTTTATAATGAGCTCTACCAATCCTGCCAAGAGGAAAGGTCAAACATCCAACCAGGGATGGAAGGAACTAGAACTAGAAAATATCCAACGTAAACTGACATGTTTAACAATCACAACGTTTTCCAGCAAAATGAATGATTCATTAAATCCATGGGATATACACAGATGGTGTGCATGTAAACTTCTGACCAGAACTGATAGGTGTCGCTCTATTTAAATGTTGATATAGAGGAGGTGCAGAATGTGTAGTTTAGTGTTTTCTGTCTGAATGCTAAAGAGTTATCAAAGCCGTTTTAAATGCCTTAGTGTTACTCAGTGAGGAGCTTTGATTCCCCACTTAAACCCCGTTTCTCATGGATATCCTAACCGATTCTAAAATACTCCCTCCACAGACTTTTCTTAGTGTTATGCATTAAGGTGCACTGAACTCTGATTTTTATTTTTTAACATATGTTTCTCTCCTAATGAATTGTTGATCGATGCATGTTTGCATTAAAACTGCTTGAGCGCGGGTGGGAGATTTCCCGTTTTAAAAGCCTCTGACCTTGGATGTTCACACCCACTCAGATCTCACTGTGCAGCTCAGGTGAGAATGAGTCATGCAACAGTTTGAACTTTCACCACACACTCTGTACAGTCGTCGGTACTATTTGATGTGACAAATCATGCTGGCACAGTAACTGCAGCTCAGCTCCTAGTAAACCTGAGACAAAAAAAAAAGAGAAAGAAAGAGACTGTTAAAGGAGCTAAATTTAAAGATGAGCATTATCAATTGGACTCTTTTGGCGTCTTTTGATGCCTGATGCAGTTTTACTTTCCTGGCATTTGTTTGTCTCTGTCCTGTGCCATTAATTCTGTCTGTAATTCCCTATTTCCACTGTCTGTAAATGAACGCTAAACACGTGCCTGTGGAAATGTACCCCCTGCTACTTCCCCTCTTTTCCAGGATCCGTACACTAAATATGAAAACCTACACTTTGTGCACCTGCACTGAGACGTTGTGCACACACACCTGCAAGCAGACGTGGTAATGACACTTATTCGTGCCCAGTTGGGAGACGCTGAGCCGGTGGGCGGACGGAAGAAAGGGACGTCGATCCATAGGTGTTTTTTGCAGGGTTCCTACCGATCTCAAAACTTTCATACTTTTCCTGTTTGTAGTTTTTGCCACATTGAAGAACAAAACCTTAACCCCAACAAATCATCGTCTGAATTTTTGATTCATCGGTACAGTAAAATGTTTAAATGTTTGTTGGGGAATCTGGACTGAATGTATTTAAATTAAGAGTTATTCGATCAGAACTAGATCATCCTGTACCAAGTCCAGAGTCTTTAAAGCCAATTCTGATCTGTAACGTTTTGATTTATCGCAGTTTGGTGTCATGAGGCCAACAAACCTGTAAAATGGCCCATTTTTATCTACGACTAACTGTGCCTTTATATGCAACTCAAAATTAAAAATCATCAAAGTTAACAAATACGGTAACACTTTATTTGAAGGGGTGTGCATAAGACTGGCGTAATACTGTCATAAACATGTTATAACACCTGTTATGAACATGAAGGAGTTTTCATGAATGGTTATGATTCTTGTCATGAAGTGTCATTCAGTAAATGAGACTTTAAATGCAAAGTTGGACTTTACATGCAACTTTTAGTACAACTTTGCATTAAAAGTGTCATTATTTGCCAAATGACACTTCATGATATCAGTCATAACCATTAATGAAGACTCCTTCATGCTCATAACAGATGTTATGTCATGTTTATGACATGTCAATCTTATGCACACCCCTTCTAATAAAGTGTTATCACAAATACTCATGTTGAGATGTGGCAAAAGAAAGATTTAATATGAAAATTTTTCTCAGTAAATATGTAATTTTACTGGAACTAGTTCTCACCAGATGACATGAACCCAAGTGACCCACACATACAGTATGAATTAGCACAGGGAATAAGTATAAGACATGCCTGCTAAAATGTGCTAAAGTGAATTTCATCCCCTCTACTGTTTTATCTTTTCTCCATTCCTCTAGTCAAAGTTTTTCTCAACCCCTCACCACGACGTTACTTCCTCAAAACTTCACTGTCGGTCCAGTGATTCTCCGAGAATTTGATCAACTTTTTCAAAAGCTACGCAGAATAGTTAAGATGCGTAGTTTTTCTTCAGCAGTGGAGTCTTGTGCAATGACTGTAATAGAGACGATAGATGTTTTGTATGAAACCACTCCACCTACTGATCCCAGGTATTTTGGAAGCTCTCTGTGAATCATTCTTATTGTTTTATCTCTCTTCAATAATGATGTGGATTAAGGTGAAATAATTTTCTTTCTACTTTTTGATTGTGGATCCAGCGGTGCACTGGAACATTTAAAGATTTAGAGATGCAGATTAGATGTTTCTTGTGCAGCAATGGTAATGGGAAAACCTTTTGATGGACCATGAATTAGGCTTAAACCAAATGATATTAATTGGCACCATCAGGGGGCAGGATTGCTTTCTGAACAGTCATCAACGTTTATTCTCTGTGTCTTTATACATTTTTCACATAATTTCTAAATGAATTTGCGTTCGTTTCTTTGTATGTGTGGATTATTTGGTTTCTTACTGACATGTGGTGCAAACTTTGTCAATTTTAGAAATACAGCTCTGGAAAAAATACACTCCTGGTTTTTCCACCAAATGTTGATTTCTGAATTCTTCCTGAGTTAAAACATCAGTGTTGTTGTTTCTAAATGAATATGAACTTGTTTTCCTTACATTATTTGAGGTCTGAAAAAACTGCATCTTTTTTGTTATTTTGAGCATTTCTCATTTAAATAAATAGTAAAATTTTGCATGGAATATCAGAGACATGTTCTCAGTAGTTCATAGAATAAAAGAACAATGTTCATTTTACTGAAACATCTACATGAGTACATATACAGAGTAAAATCTGAGAAACTGATCATTTTCAGTGGTCTCTTAATTTTTTCCAGAGCTTTATATTTAGTCAGAAAATAGTTGGGATGTTTAGTAGCTTTACAGGAATCCAGAACTTCAAATTATGGAACAATTACTTCAATTTCTTATCATAGATTGAGAAAATTCTCAGATCAAATCCCATAATTTCGTGTCTTTTTTTCGAGATTGCGTAGGAGCCCTGTTCCCTGTGTGTGATGTCAGAAGGGAGCTCAGGGAGTGGGTCTCCACAGAGCAGCACGGTTCTGTCAAACTGAGGGTCACCGACGAATCCTGCAGCTTCATCTTTGCGTGAATCCCGACTGGAAACACGCATCTGATTTCTCTGGTTTGACAGATTTCCTTTTGCCAAAAATAACAAAAAAAAAAAACAAAACAGAAAAAATATATCAAATTGGACCAGCTTGGGGATGAGAGGGAGGGATCAGCTTTAAGACATCAAGCAATGTTTTCATAAAGAGCGTCCCCCCCGCGACCCTCGCTGCCTCTGTGTTGGTGCGTCTCTGTAGGGAAGACGTGCGTATGTGATTCTGTAGTCTGTAGTCTGGTGCTATGTGACCATGTTTGACAAAGAGTGTGAAAAAACAGCAACATTTAGAGAAAAAAAAAAGAGTTAAATCAGTTAAAGTGACGTAAAAAAAATTATATATAGGAAAACAGCAGTGTTGATAAGTTTGAGATCTGACGTCGAAATGTTTTTTTTTTTTGTTCTGTTTTTGTTTTACTTATTGTATGTGTGTGTGAGCGTGAATGTTTGTGCGCGTGGAAGATTTAGCTCCTCCTCTTTTGGGCACTGGTCCATGTCGCTCCATTCTTTTGTACAGATGAAGCTTAAAAGAAAAAAAATAAATAAATAATGAAACAAAAAGAAGAAGAGGGCAAAATTTGTAAAATATTGTGTCTGTGACTCCTTGTAAAATATTTTCAAATTGTTTATTACAGAGAATCAGTTATTAAATAATGTTCATATTTTTCACTTCATCTAGCTGTGTGGTGTGTTTATTTGTCTGCAGGCAAAAAATTTGGGACAAAAATATTAAGTAGCTGTAAATGGCTTTATGGATACAGACGCATCAGACAATTAGAGAGAGCGTTGTTTATGACCTAATCATGTTATTCAGGTGAATTCAAGCAACTTTTAAATTATATGTTTGCTGTCAAATAAACTACAGCCATTTAAGTATCAGTACTCTTGGTAGTGTGGGCAGGTGTCAAATCCTGCAGGAAATTAAAATCTGCATAAAGCTCGTCAGCAGACGAGAATGTTGGGCTCTGAACTGTCCAGGTATTTTCCTTACAGTGGACCAAAACCAGCAGAGGGCTTCCCAAAATAAGAGGATGTCCAGAAACCTGGATGATGTGCTTCTTTTGGTACTTCTGTTTCCAAATTAAATGCAAAAGTTACTTAAATCTAAAATATGAGTTTGGATCACAAAGCAACAATCCAGTCTTTTGATCTGGTAAGATATTCTTTACATCGGTTTCAGGTGTGATGCAAAGCGCAGCATCAGGAGTCCATATAAGTAAATAAAACATAATTTAAAGATGGAAACAGAAACTGGGGTCAAATGACCAGAACCAAACCTACATCCTGGTTTGGTCTGTTTTCCAGTCAACCATCAATCAGTCAACCTGTTAATATATCAGATACTAAAGCTAAATAATTACAAACTTTATATGAGTTAATTTTATTTCTCATGGTTTTTAATAGACGTGCATGCTGGTATTTGTTTAGTTACAAACAGGTTCAGGTGTTAAAGCTTTCCTACAGTTACTGATGCAGTCCACAAGAGGGCAGTATGGGGGAAAAAAGCTCAAGCAGTTCATATAAATAATTAATGGGCATTGATTTGGTCAGACTGTTAACTGCAAAAGTAGAGATATCAAACTTCTGACATTTTTCTTAGTGGTCACAGAAGCCGCTGACTTTCTGAATGTATTAAACATCAAAACCTTCCAGTGATTTGATTTGCAAGCGTAGTTTTGTAGTGCATTTATATCTTGTGAGTTATTTGTTTGTTTGGCTCCTTTCAGTCCTTTGCGTGTTAGTTGGGAATTTCTTTGTTTGAAAGTGAGCGAAGAGCCTCACAGAGTCTCCAGGAAGTTGGTAAGCGCTTTGTGCCAGGTGTCTAGGTCGTCAAGGTAACACGGGTGTCCCGCCCCCTTCATCACCACCACCCTGTGGTTCGTCAGATTGCTCAGGTTACGGAGCGACGCCTCTCCGAGCTGAGTGTCCTGGTCGCCGTAAACGATCAGCGTCGGGACCTAAACGCACACACAGAGTAAATTTTTTTAGATTTGAAAAATCCATATTTTCTGCACGTTCTCGCATAAATACCTTGACGCTCCGGTACTGTTCTGCTGTGAATTTTTCAGTGCAGATTGGCGCCACGGGGACGTAGGCTCGTATTAGAGGCTGATGCTCCAGGAGGAAAGGGAGGGAGTACATCCCACTGAGTGACGGGCTGATCACTACGACAGGGCACAGACTCAGCTGCTCACACACTTCCTTCAGGAACGCTGCGGGGGCCGGTTCTCCCACCGACGCCGGCGCTTTGGCCAACTTGGACCGGCCGAGTTCTGAGGACAAGAAAGTTCACAGTAGACTTAGAAAAGACTCCTAAAGGAGATTGAAATTTGTTTTGTAGACCAACAAAATAGAAAACATTCAACCAGAAAAGTTAGCAAGATGCAAACCGTTTTTGTTTTTTTGTTTTTTTTGCAAAGGCAAATATCTAGAACCCTTATTTGGACTAATAGTAATTTAGTCTTTTCTACTCTGTTTCATGTGAAATTTATTGCTGCACAGATAAAATTATTTTGTTTTAAATTGGGTAAAGTTGACCACTGAGGTGCCAGCGTCGTCCCAGTGCAAAAAGTTTGTACATCACTGGTCTAAACGGTTTGATATCCCTTTAGTTTTCTGAGTTTTGTTGTTTCTATTTCTAAATAAAGATTAAGTAAACTCAACTTTTTGAGCTTTCCATCATGTTATGTTATTCCCTCATCAAAAACATGCATGGACTGTTGTTTTGATTCTTTCATGCATGTTAGAGAGATCCTTTAATCTCCATTCAGATGTGCAAAACGTCTGAGTGGACCTAGCTCCGCCTCCGAGACGCAGCTCCCCTTCAGAGCTGCAGTTTCCAAACTTCTGCCTCACAGAGCAGTCCTCCTGTGTAACTCCCCCTCTCAGCTCCTCCAGACTAGCCAGCACCAATTAGCTGGTGGAGCTGCACGTTAGCCTAGCTCATTATACGAGCTGCTTCTCAGTGCAATGTTGGTAAAAATGTTGCTAAAGGCTTAATAGTGGAGCAATATTGTGTTGACTTCCTGAACGTGGCGTCTCAAAAACAGACAGAGGTCCAATTTCAAGGCGTTAAATTACAAACCCACATTGATTTCAAGTCATATTTGGCTTTTTTTAAATAAAATCTGCAGACAACAATTATTTGATTATGTAATGAAACGGCTCTATGTGCCTGGAAAATACATAATACTGCCCCTTTAACTTTTATTGTCTTATATTCAGTGTATTTGTATGCATCCGCATGACAATAGTTTTAGCATTTGTGAAGCAACTACCGAAGTGCTTTGACTGACTGATCTGACGTTTGTTCACACTGGACGCACCTGGCAGGTCGAGGGCGACCGCTCGGCAGCCGGCTTTGGCCAGCGTCTCCAGAGTGCCGATGTTGAGCCAGTTCTCCGATGAGAAACGAATACCATGAAGGAGAAGAACCGACATCTTTGCTTCTCCCGCGGCCGGCTCGCTCTGTCTGTAGAAAAGTGGAGCTTTGCAGCTCTCCACCTCCACACTGCCCTCGCTCATCTTTACAGCCGACATCCTGGAGAGGAACAACCAAATCCAGCCGAATTAAACAGGAAACCCCATAACTTTAAGTTGCACAGTCTGAACTCTGAACCCTCTGAGAGAGAGAGGAGTGTTTCTGCTGGAGCACACCTGCATGAATGGTTGAAATATCAGCTCATCATTTTCTGCAAGAACCAGTGGCTGATTAATTTAAATCTATGGGGAAACAGTCAAACGTGCAGAACTGGAAGCACAGAGTACAGATTTAAAATAAAAACCTTTTCTGTCCCCAGGAGGACTTATTTATGGTATCGCTACTTTCTAAAGCAAAACTCAATGGATAAAAATGATGAAACAAAAACATCTTAAAACTGATAAGCGGCCATTAAGTCAGATTAATTTGTTTATTCATATTCTTTAATCCTTCTGTGAGAAATATTCTTTAAAATTTAAGTGACATATCAGCATCTCAGATTAATTGTTACCTTGAATAGCATTTTCGAAAACAAATTATTTTCCCCTTCAAACTTTTATTCTTTTGCTTTGCTAAATTTAAATGTTTCAGATCTTCAAACTGATTTTTACCTGAGTAAATGCAAAAAGCATTTTTTTAGTCATGATTTCTTTTATTTATTAGGGAAAAAGCTATGCAAACCTGCATCGCCTTATGTTAAAATGTAACATAAGGCGTGTTACATCTTAACACGCCTTATTTTTACACTTAGATACATTTCTGTTTTTAACATCGCTGTGGAGACATCTTGTCCCACTCGTCTCTGCAGAATGCTTTTATTTCAACCATATTGATGAGATTTTGATAATTAATGGCTTAATCAATAATCTGTGCTTCGTTTTAGTAAAGGCTTAGACTAGACCAGTGTGCAACTTTAATCTTTTTCTGTTTGTTTGCTTTACGTAACTCAGAGGTGGACTTCGACGTGTTATGGATCATTGTTGCAGAACTACACGCTCTTGGTGTAATTTTTTTTTTTTGAGCTCTGGGATTTTACAGCCTCAAAGCCAAAGAAAAGGCTTTGTAATCCATTACAGGCTGTAAAAAACTACGGTAGTGAATACTTTTAAGAAGCAATAAAGTAAAATGACACAAATCTATACAAAAGTAGGGTAAAAATGAGAAATATTTAATGGATGATGTGGAGCATGGGTCAACACTTTCCAGCACAGAAAGACTCCAGACTCAGTGGAGCCAAAGCAGAAATTAGAAAAGCTCTGATAAGTGTTGGAACACCTGTTGAGACTGCATCAAAAACTAAAGTATTCCCGCTGATACAGCGGTGGAGAAACAATAGGATGAAGTGACTTCCTGCTGATTTATAAGGGATTGGCAATAAAATCACAGGTTGCAGATTACCTGCCGCGCAGGTAATCTGCCGTTCACACACAAAAAGCAACATCGTCTATCTGCTTTATGTCTCCATTTATTGTTCATCCACATGTTTTTCTTTCTACTGCTTGCAGCTGATGTGTGATCACTGCACCGTGAAAAAGTTTGCAGAGTTTCGGAGTTTGATCAAAGTCCACTTTAACTCATTTTCCATTTAGTTCGCGCAATTTGCACCTTCATGACAACCGCGGTGAGAATGTGAGCATTTCTTACCCGAACAGCGATGATTAATCTGGAGAAAATAAGAAGATGCGAACAAGGAAGCAGCAGCAGTTTCACTTTAACTCCCCGGGAAATGAGAAGAAGGAAAACACAGCTAAAAAAAGACCCTACTGCCCCCTAGCGGCTTTCTGGACAACTACAGCCCACAGGGCGATGTGTCACTGCTTATTAATGATTAATAAGCTTATTGATTAGCTGTTTGGGGGATTAAGGCTACTGTTTGGTTAGCGGCTTAGTGCTCTGCGCTGGGCTGTTGGATTTCTGCTTTCTGACTTTCTGTGAAGATTTTTGACGATTTATTGAACCTTTAAGGGTTTTTATTGTTTTTAAAATTATTTGAGGTGGGCTTGTGGTCAGAAGTGCAAAATTCAGACTCACCTCATTGTAATTAAATCAGAGTTGATAATAGCATCATTACAAAAGAGTGCTATCTTCCTCAGAAGCAAACAATGAAGCCGTTTCTGCTCTGTATTCTCCTGATTACTGGATTGACTACTGGTAAGATCCTGGGTTTTCCCAAATTTAAACTAAGTTAAAACCTTTAAATATATTTACTTTTAGAGACACTTTACCAGATTTACGCTGAAATTAAGCTGCATCACAGACAGAAAGTAGGATTTAGAAAATTGAAATCAGAAAAAGTAATCGATAATTCCCAGTAAATAGTTAGAAGATTGATTTGTTTTGGGTATATGATGAAAAATGACAAAAGTATTAGGTGTGTTTCAGCAGCTAAGTGCAAACATGCAGCTATCTGAAGCTCTCCTTTGTCACAATACACAAAACAGCAGCAGGAGAGTCTTGGTCCAAAGGTTGCATGTGTGCAGGGTCATGTCCGAATGTTCCTGATGGTGCCACTGATCTGCTGCTGACCGTTTCTATCAGCATCAACACATTCACATCTGCATTATGTCTGGGGTTCTGCTGTACGTGAACAGCGCTCCGCAGCTCTCTCAACGACTACCAGCGCTCCGAGGGCAGGGAGCTCGTACCCACCGCCTGGAACGCAGCTCGGATGCAGATGTTGCCGGGTTTGAACTTGGAGGAGTGCGCAAGCCGCTGCTCGCAATCCCAGGACTGCAGGTGAAACCGCACCGTCTGCAGACAAGAATTGCTTCGCATTTCTCTCAATACACACCATCCCTTGTCTTCAGTGTGGTAGCGGCTGCATCATGCTGTGGGAATTGTTTTCTTTGGGAATATGGTTAACTACAGGAAATTTATGGAAAGTAAAGCTTGTTAGAGGCTGCAAGAGACTTACACTGGGCTTGATTTAGTTTTTATTTGTTTACTTGTTTGTTTGTTTGTTTGTTTGTTTTACCTAAATATAAAACCAGAACTACAAAGTAGTAGTTGAATGGCCTAGTCAAAGTCTAAACATAAAACCAATTGACAATACTTTACAAAAATGTAAACATTATGTTCACAGACTCTCTCCTTTCAATTTAGTTACACTTGTGCTGTTTTGACAAGAAAAATGGGCCTAAAATTCAGTCTGGTAGATATATATATTTCTTTTTTGGTATATTCTCAGATATAACATGAAAAACACAACCAGTGCTTTCTGATATCCCCAATAAAACACATCAGAGTCAGTGGTTGTTACCAAATACAAAAGAAGTTTAGTGTGGTTGAAAACCTTTGCAAGGGTCAATATATTCAGCAGTATTTATATTAAAACCAAAGGTTTTGCTTTCAGATATCAATGAAGTCAGCAGAGATGTGAAGCGCACTTTTCTGCCCAACTAAATTTTCATAAAGCTCATAAATTAGGTTAATTTGTGTGAACGTATCCCTGTTTGCTAGTTACACTGGAATTTTTCAGAACAAAATAACAATAATTTGAACCTCTTTAAGTAAAATTTCTCCAGTCTCTTTTTATGCTCACTTTAAACATAAACATTATGGATTTCTGCAGCATTTTCTAGTTGGGTTTTCTAAAAAGTGAGCAGAAAACAAGCGCCAACATAGCCTGCATGTGCAGAACGTGTCTTGCCATCAGCCTACACTAAACGCTGTCCTCTTCCAGGCTAATTTTATCTCCTGCTGTCACTTTAAACATCTTAATTGCTGCCCAAAGAGAGGAGAAACTCGATCCACGCACACTTTCCCCCCCATGTTACATCGTGATAATCATGATGCAAATTCAGCATTAGACCCCTCATCCATATCTGTCAGAGTTGGAAGTTTGAGCAGTTGCCGAAGCTCCTAAATAGGGAAACAGTCTGTGAGATATACTTTTGTCCTCAAAGTTACTTTTCATAGCTTTGTTTGTGACAAAAAGGTGTTTTATTTGCACACATTTCCTCCCTGATTTGCAGCTAGACACTAAATCTCCCACACCCGATAACATCGCTCACAGTTTCCCTCTCCAAACATGCATAACTAGTAATTTATCTGGTTGTAAAAAACACTGAAAAACATTTCTCATCTCCAGAGCTTTCAACTATGAGATTCGTCCAGTTGGCACCTGTAAACATCTGCCCTGGGTGGCCGACGGAAGCAACGCAGAAGTAAAGAGAAACGTCAACTGTGATCTTTACGAGAAGAAAGGTGAAGAGGTGACTGGTGAAAATCAGCTTTGCAGAAATAGTTTTTTTTTTTTTTGTTTTTTTAAACATAACTGCTTTGTTTTTTTTTGTTTTTTGCAGTTTATGTAAGGAAGTGCATTGTAGGTAAAGGGGAAGACTACCGGGGGAAAGTTTTCACCACAAAAAGTGGACTCACCTGCCAGCAGTGGTGGTCAAAGTTTCCTCACGATCACAGGTGATTTGTTTCTCTTGTGCAAGTCAGTAAGTATCATAAACATGCTTCGAATAGAGGTTTTTTTTTTAAAGACATCACTTATTTAGAGTTTATCTCTAATATTTCCTTCTGTCAATTTGATTTTACAAATGATTTATTTAAAAATACCAAGAATATTCACTTTCTTTCTTTTGCCAAAACTGATATTTGCATAAAAATGAGAAAAAAAAAGAAAAGGAAAATTGCTGTTTTTATTGCCAAAAGATGATTTAGATGATTAAAAAAACTTTGGCAAAAGATGAGATGAACTGATTTATTATCACCACATTCAGGATTTGATTTGTTGACAAACTTAATTATTAATTATTTTAATTATTATCAAAATTAGAGGTGTCACTATTATTTTAATTATTATTATTAATTGTGATTGAGGTTATCTTGATAAATAATTAATAATTTATATTTGAATTGAATAAAATATTAAAATACCTTTAAACTCCAATGTGACAAACAAATAATTTAAAAAATGACAAATCGTCATGTAGTCAGTTCTTTACTGAGAAATGTCAAGTTGTATTCCTTATATATCCCTATCTTACATTTATTTAACAAAAAACAACCTTCTTTCAAACATTAAAAATATATAAACACAGATAAAGGATACTCTACTCTATGGTTATTTTTGGAAGATCCGGTTTTTGCTTTGATTGCTTAAAACTAAATACATCTGTGAAGGAAACAGAAAAATATTAACTTCAAACTAACAAAATGAAAAAAAAAATAGAATATCTAATTCCTGTTTCTGTTTGTAATATTTATTAAGAAATAAGTGTACATAAATCTGTTTTTTACAGCAAAATATCAAAACTTGACAGTAAATCTGAATGATTTCCATAGAATGCACTGCAAAAACAAAACATGGGCAACAACTAAAATCTTAATGTTAAGTTGGCACAACTTAAAATATTTACTTAATTTGTTGCATGTAATTGAATAAAATTGGTCAAACTTAAGTTATTTACATTTGTTTAACATGGCAACTTAAACTTAACATATTTACTCGGTTAAACTTGATTTAATTACTTCTTATTAACTAAATTTTTTAAAAGTTGGATTATCTGTTTTCTTTTTGCCATCAGTTTCCAGTCTAACCAATGTTAACGTCAAAAAGATGAGAGAAAGAAAGCAGTTCAGAAGCAATCTGGTCCCGGTTTTCTTCATAAACATGCAAAAGACACATCAAAATAATGTAAAGAGAAACAGATATCATAAATAAAGATGGTCTGATTACTCTGGTTAAACATTTGAATAGTTGTTTTCGCCACACTGTGTGCCAGCCTCATGGGAAACCCAAATTGTGCAACTGCAGGTGAAACGTCCAGATCTCTGTAGATTTTACTAAAACAAACATGGCAGTGACTCATCAGAGCGCTGCGGCTTTTCTCTCTCAGTCCTGTTTATCCAGCCGCCGTGAGCGTGTAAAGTGAATGTCACCACCCACACTTTATGTGGGTCAATCCGTCACCCTGTTTGTCTCAGATGGACTCCTTCGCCTACCAACGGTCTGGAGCTGAACTACTGCAGGAACCCGGATGGGGATCGGATCGGCCCGTGGTGCTACACCACCGACCCGGAGCGGCGCTACGAAAGCTGCAACATCCCACAGTGCAAAGACGGTACGACTCTGACAGGATGGAGAACCGAAGAACGCGCAGCTGAAATGTTGTACAGAAAATATGGTGCAGCTTTGAGTGCAAGTTTTTGCATCTTTGTAAAGACATCTGCCTGAAAAAAAAAAAAAAAAAGTCGTTGACAGAAAAATTCTGGTTCTCACTAATTTTCACCGAATAAGAAAAAGATAATTTTTGTAAAAATCATGTTTTTGCAAAAAAAGATTGTTATATGTACGACTTCAATGGGAAGAGAAACTAAAAAACACACTGTTGATCTGTTGAGCTTTTGATTTGTTGAAATATCATGTGCACGGAAAACATGGCTGCAGTTTTCTGAGTTTCTGCATCTTTGTAAAAACATTTGCCTAAAAAACCCAGATCCTTATCAGAAAAATTAATAAATTCCTGTTCTTTTTACTTTGTTTTACAAATAGATTATAACAAATTTTTAAAAAAGTGTAACTCTATTAGCAACAAATGATGTACTGGTTTGCTTATTTTTGAGGAGTTTTTCTCATTGCTTGTATAAAAATGTCTGCCTGTGTGTGCAGAGGTGTGCATCACCTGCAATGGAGAAGACTACCGAGGCCAGGTGGATCACACTGAGAGCGGCAAAGAGTGCCAGAGATGGGATCAGCAATTCCCTCATCAACACATCTACCAGCCTGAAAAGTACATGTTCATGCATGGCTGCTCTGCAGTTAGTGAGCTTACCAAATTGATTGGCTTCTTTGCTGCAATGCATTGCTATTCTTTAGATGCTGCTGGTCACCGATAGGGAAATACGTTGTGGTTTTGCTATTTTTCCAGGTATTCAGTTTTAAATTTTTCAATCAGGATAAACAGTCAATTTAAGCTTCCATGTGCAATATCCTTGGATGACATCACAAAAGGTATAAGGCAACTTATTTGAAATCCTCTGCAGAAATGTCTTTCCTCCCATTTTTGCATGTTTTCAATCAAATTTCTCCATTTCCATTTACCTTATAGCCGTAGCAAAACATTTGTGCGCTAGGAGAAAATTTAACATGGATTTCGATAAGATCGTCCAATATAATAATAATAATAATAATAATAAAAACCTAGAAGCAGTTTGTGAAAAGGCCAAATTTCATTATGGAAGATATTCAGCCATTATTGTGTCATTATTAGCTGATGGATAATTCCAGGCAAACTAGAGGAGATAATAAATAAAAATGTTCCATCCTCAGAGGAACAGAGAAGTTGCTCTGGGAATATGAGCAGGGTTCAGTCTACCTGCAGTTCTTCTTACTGTAAAGGGAAATAATGTAGCTGTTTAAGGTGATATATGTAGATTAGAGTGTTTTCAGAATCAGAATAACACCAGCTGTAGTTTAAAAAACTACCTTAGCTTTAGCTCTGGCTTTTACTTTATCATCAGTGGCAGTATCCTCCAAGGCGCGGGAGTCATCAGAGTAAAACTTTGGTTCATTTATGGTTAAACTCCTTCATGTGCAACTTAAATGCATTAGAGTCTGTCAAATTCAGTCAAAAATCCCCCAGGTGTTAGCTAACGCTATGCTAGCTGAACCTTTGATTCCTGTGCCTCTTGTGATGTCACTGAGTAAAATACACGCACAGCAGATGAAGTAATGATCTTTAAAGTTTAAAGTTTAGTTTAGTTTTACACTCGGCTGTGTTTGAGTAGTTAAGAAATGCACCTCAGGGTAGAAATTTAAGGTAAAGTAACATTTTTATTAGCATAGACATGGGGGCATTATGAAATAATCTTGTTTTAAATCATCTGCACCTTTTGGTAGCTCAAATAATTTACTTTTTTCAGGATAAATGAAACTGGACAAATTTTAGATTATCTACCTGCTACCGTTTCATGTTCAGTGTTGAGGAACTTTTACTACCTTCAAAAATGTATCCAGGCATTTCTGTTTTTGTAGGATACAAAATTGAAACCTATTTCTTTGTAGACATTGTTTGAAATGGAAAAGACAAAACATGTCTTCTAAAGTAAACCACATAAATGTAGAGAATAGCTGCTAAACTGAACTGACCAATATATTCAGTC
Source organism: Poecilia latipinna (assembly GCF_001443285.1). NCBI lineage: Eukaryota > Metazoa > Chordata > Actinopteri > Cyprinodontiformes > Poeciliidae > Poecilia > Poecilia latipinna. The sequence goes on from NW_015114838.1 coordinate 45,230, forward strand.
AGAAAAATAATAAAATCTTGTGTAGAAACGACAGTAAGATAAAATATATCTTTACAAGAGGTGCAAATAATTGTGGTGGCAGTTTCATCATCGCTGCTTAATATTTGGTTTTAATCTTTTATTATGTTTTAATGTAATGTGTTTCTATTTCAGGTACCCTGACAAGAGCTTAGATGATAATTACTGCCGTAACCCGGACGCCTCTCCGGTGCCGTGGTGTTACACCACCGACCCGGAAACAGAGAGAGAGAGCTGTGACATCAGCAAATGCAGTAAGAAAATATTCATTTTTCTGCACAAAAATCCTAAGCTTGTCCATGTTTTCCATGTTTAAAGCTGAAAATACAGATTTATGTCACTGAATGCAAAATGTAAACATTGTGGAAAACATTTTTTATTCTAATAATTAGACTGTGGATTTAGTTGCAATGGTTTCTGTCTTATTATAAAGTTTAGTTTAGTGTTTTCATTTATTTATTTGCTTTAGTGTGGAAAGAAAAAACACTGATTCCTGGAAAACACAATGGGACTGGGTTGTGTTATTAATTCACAGTAATTAAATTACCTTGTTATTGTTTGGCACATTAGCTTCCTAAATATGACACATTTCAGGGTTGGTACCGGTGTGTCGGGTTCAGCAGAACCAAACAGATGCTTGTCCAAGATTTTAAGTTTGACTCTTTCGGTTCAGTGAGGGTTAATTGAAGCCAACTCCCTAAAGCTATTTTACTATTCATGCAACTTGTTAAGGATTAAATTAGTTTTTATTTATTTGGTTTCTTATTTGTTCTTTTTCTGCTGCTTTGTTTTCACTGATCAATGGAAAACTAATAGAATTTAATGTGAAGGATTATTATTATTGAATTGTTATTTAAGCAGCAGTTCAATGTTTTCCCCAACATTCAGCATGTGTAATGTGTCAAGAACAGCATGAACTTTTCTGGTGATAAATCAGATCAATGGCGCAACAAAAGCTTGAATAGAGCGCCATCTTGTGGTGAGATAATTGATGAAAACATTACACGCCACTCTCTTAATACTTTATTTTACATTATTTAATTGCTTTGTATATTTTATATTTTCTTGATTCCCTTTTATTGACTTTTTTAGTCCTTTTAAATCTATTTGGAAACGCTGGTTATGTTTAAATAAACGTTTAAAAGTTTCAACAAAGAAAGTCTCTGGTAGAAAAGTAACTGTTTTCATAGCAACATAGAATGTTTTTTTTATTTCTGTCAATCTGGATTAATATGACCTTTACCTATAGCTAGACCAACACAGTTGCATCTTTTAAACAGAAATATAAGATATCCAATCATTAGAGAGACTGTCTTCTTTAATCACTGAATAATCGCTGAAAAAAGTTGGCTGTGATAGAGCACAGAAAGTTGAGTGGAAGGAAAAATGTGGCAAAAGATAATGCAGAAAACATGGAGATAAATGTGGACTTGAGAGTATTGCAAAGGAAAGAACATTCAAAACTTCAGTTGAGACAAACCATGAGAACCACAACAGAAAGATGCGATTCAGAAAGACATGGGCCACACTAGCAGTTTCCACCGTTTGAGATAATTTGAGGAACCATGTAACCAGCTGGGTGTTAATTCACTGTGTTTCATCAAGTCCAAAGGCTGAATTATGCAGCGACATGTCTAAAATATGACTGAGTTTTATGTAAAAATCAACTTTTTTGAGCTTTACGTCATGTTTTAATGCTCGATTCATTCATGCATGTTTGAGAAAGCCTTTAATCTCCATGGCAACCATTCAGCTGTGCAAAATGCTTGAATGGACATAGATCCACCTTCAACGTTCATCCTGAGAGCTGCAGTTTCCAAGCTACTGAACTTCCGCCTCACAGAGCAGCCCTCACCCTCTCAGCTCCTTCAGACTAGCCAGGAGCAATTAGCAAACGTCAGGTGGACAATCAGCTGAGCTCGTTATAGGAGTTACTTCTCAGTGAATCGCTAGTAAAAGCATTTGTTAGGTTGCATTTACACTGCAGCCTGAAGTGACCCAATTCCGATTTTTTGACATAATGCGACNACAGTTTAATTTTTATCATTACATTATGGAAAATAATGAACTTTATCACAATATGCTAATTTTTTGAGAAGTACCTGTAGTGTCCAAGGAACAAACGTGTCTGAAGGACAATCGATGACACCATGCACCAGCTGGACGAGTTCTGCTTGACTGACCAAATTAAATATGTGAACAATGTCCACTAGGTGTCACTAAGGCTCTATATTTTCACTTACAATTTAACATTGGAAAACTAAACAAAACTTAATGATGGAGTCAGCACACTGGACATTTGAATGGACAATTCTCTGTCCATTCAAATGCCTTCAGAAAGCAGAGCAATAATTTCTGAGACAGGTCTGAGGAAAATCTTGGCATGCCCTCCTTTTGTTATCTTCGCTTCTACCTGGTGTACGATCCTGTCGCTGCTTGGTAAGGTTTTCACAATGATCTCAATGGGCCAGTCGTTCCTGTGGGCTTGACTGTCTTTAAGCAAAACATCTCCCACCTTTATATTTCTTTCTTGCCGAGTCCATTTCCTGCGCACTTGTAGAGTGGACAACTATTCTTGTTTCCATCTCTTCCAAAATGTGTCTGCAAGACACTGAACATGTTTCCATTGTTTACCTTGGAGAACACCCATCTTGAATTCACCAGAAGGAGCTGACACTGTGCTTGTCTTCTGAGTAAGCAGCATAGCTGGAGTGAGGATGGTTGGCATCTCAGGATCATTAGACACAGGCACCAGAGGTCTGGCATTCATGATAGCCATGACTTCAGCCATGAGAGTGCTCAAAACCTCATGTGTGAGATGATTGTGTCCTGATTGGAGTAACATAGCATCCAGAACACATCTCGCTACACCAATAAGTCTCTCCCATGAACCACCCATGTGTGATGAATGCGGCAGGTTAAAAATCCATGTGCATCCTTTGCTTTGGAGATAGGATTCAACCGCTGCATGTTTGGAGCTGATGTTCAGTTCTCTGCATGCACCCACAAAGTTGGTTCCTCTGTCAGATCGGAGAAGTTTGTCAGGACCACGGATAGCAAAAAATCTCCTCAGAGCCTTGATAAAGCTATCTGTTGACATGGATTCCACCAGCTCTATGTGCAAAGCTCTGGTTGACATACAAGTGAAAAGGACGGCCCACCATTTACTATTAGCACTTCCTCTTCTCGTGTGACGTGTACTGATGGTCCATGGTCCAAAGACATCAAGGCCCACATTTGTGAATGGAGGTTCAGGTGTAAGTCTGTCTGTAGGCAGATCTGCCATTTTCTGATTTTGTAGATGTCCACGTAGCTTGCGGCAGATAACGCATTTATGGATTACAGAAGACACTAGACGCTTGGCTCCAATAATCCAGTAGCCGGCGGCTCGAATAGCTCCTTCTGTTATGTGGCGACCTTGGTGAGCCACCTCCTTATGAAAAAATCTCACAAGTAATGTGGCAATGTGGCATGTTCGAGGAATGATCAGCAGATGTTTCTCCTCGTTTGACATCTCTGCAGATGAAATACGACCTCCAACTCTCAGCAAATCCTTACTGTCCTTCACAGGATTAAGTTTCTGAAGTGGGCTTTGTTTAGTAAATGTCTCTTCCTTCTCAAGAAACTTAAGTTCCTTTTTGAAAGCCTCTTGTTGGATGACATAAATGATTAGAGTTTCAGCCTTTTTGAGCTCCATCGTATTGGGTATTTTCATAACACGTTTCCCTGTTTCACATTTTGCATCCTTATGGTTCTTCTTGAAGGAAACGACAACACTCATGGGTCTGGCAATTGTGTTGCAGAGTCTTGTCCAATCTGAGAATCGCTCAAATTGATGTGAACACCTAGCTGACCTGATGAGGTGTTGGTAGTCATAACTGTCACAATGGGTCAGATTTCAACATCCGTTTCAGGTTCCACCAGACTAAAGTTGTTGGTTTCAGGGGGATTTTCTACAGAGTCTGATGTCAAAAAACTGGGACCTGTAAACCAGCTGGTCTGTTGTAAGCACTCTGTTGCAGTAAACCGGGTAGCGTGGTCTGCAGGGTTCTGATTTGTGGAAACATAACACCACTGGTTTGGACAAGAGGATTGCCTGATTCTTGCCACTCTGTTGGACACATGCACATCAAATCTTCTTGAAGATGTAGCCAAGCACAATCTTGCTGTCTGTAAAAAACGTAACTGCATCCACACTGACATCCATTTCCTCTTGGATCACCTCATACAACTGTACAGCCAACACAGCAGCACAGAGTTGAAGGCATGGAATGGTGTATGCAGGCTGGCTCCAAAGCCAGCTTGGACTTACCCATGACAAAGCCAACATGGTATGTTCCATCAACATCAACTGCTCTCATGTAGGCTTCTCCTCCTATCGCGAGTGTAGATGTATCTGAAAAAATGCATAACTCTTTCTTTTGCAGTGATGTGGGTGAAATGGGGAAATAACTTATCCTACTGTGTAGGTCCTCCGGGGCTTTCAGAGAGTTTTTCCATGCGTTCCATTCTGCTTCTTTCTCAGAAGGTAGTGGAGAATCCCACTCGTCTTGTTGTGATGAAAGTTCGTGCAGAAGTGCTTTTCCTTGCATTATTATTGGGGCCACGAATCCCAAAGGGTCGAAGAGACTATTTACTGTTGACAGAATTCCTCTCTTAGTGAATGGCTTTGGTTCGCTTGAAACCTGAAATGTGAAGTTGTCAGTTTCTAAATCCCAAGAAAGTCCAAGGCTGCACTGGAGAGAGAGTGGATCTGCACCAAGCTCCAACTCCTTCAGGTCACTTGCTCGGTCTTCTTTAGGTAATGCTTCCATGACTTGGTTGCTGTTTGATGCTACCTTGTGCAGTCTTATATTGGATTCTGCAAGCATCTGTTTCGTCCTTTTCAGGAGGTCCACTGCTTCATCAGGTGTGGTCACTGAAGTTAGTCCATCGTCAACATAAAACTGTCTCTCCACAAACTGTCTTACATCAGAACCGTGTTCATTCTCACCCTTTTCAGCAGCTCCTCTCATGCAGTATATAGCAACGGCAGGTGATGGTGTGTTTCCAAACACGTGGACCTTCACTCTGTACTCTGCAATGCTCTTGTCAAGGTTGTTATCTTCATACCAGAGGAAACTGAGATAATCTCTATGATCCTCTCTGACAAGAAAACAGTAGAACATCTCCTGTTCATCTGCTGAGACAGTTACCAGTTCTCTTCGAAACCTCAGAGTGTTGTTCAAATCTGGGCCCTTTAGAAGTACATCATTTAAAGACGCTCCTTCTGATTCATATGCAGCACTTGAATCAAACACCACTGTGATCTGTCCTGGTTTTTTTGGGTGGTAGACACCAAATGTTGGAAGATGCCAGTGTTCTTTACCTTCTTATAAAGGGAGTGCTAGTTCAGCTTGGTCTTTATCAAGAATTTTCTGAATGAACTCCTTGGGTGCGTTCACACTGCAGCCTGAAGTGACCCAATTCCGATTTTTTTGACGTAATGCGACCTGTATCCAATCTTTTCATGGCAGTGTGAACAGCACAGGTCGGATTCTTTTTCGAATGTGACCCATATCCGATACGTATCCGATTCTAATGCGACCTAACGTTCAGGTCGCCTTCATCCGAACTGAATGTCACTGATACTCAACAAATCTCACTATTCTGTGTCCTGATACGCGCAAGCGGGAAGAAAAACAACAACCATGATGGACAATATGAGGATTAAGTTATTAATATGCTGCTCCGGCCGGACAACAACTTCAAATATGTAAGCTAAGCTCCACCGTTAGCCTCCATGTTTACTTCCGCAAACACTGAGCACTTCTTCTTTTTATGGCGGTTGGCAGAACACTGAGAACGCTGACGCTATTGCGCCCTCTACTGCGCATGCGGGACACTTTCAGGTCGTTTGCCCATTCACACTGCAGAACGCATACAGGTCGCATTTACTGGCAGTATGAACGGACCCACTTGGCAAAAAACATTGGAATTGCCAAAAAGTCGGAATTAGGTCACTTCAGGCTGCAGTGTGAACGCACCCCTTGTAGTGTTCTTTCATTTCTGCCTTTTTCTCCAGCATTTTCCTGAGTGAGTCAAGACACTTCATTGCATGTTCCCGGTTACTTGGAAGAAGCTGTCTTGGAGAGTAAAATGGTAAAGGGGCTACCCAGCTGTAATCCTCATTTTGGTAGACTTCTTTATCTATAATGCTCAGAAAAGCTTTGTCATTTACTGACAATCCTGATTTATTATCATCCTTGGATCTTTCAAACACTGAATGTTCCTGATTCTCTGAATACATAGGTTGAATAATGTCCCCACAAACAAAGGGATGGATCTGATGTTGTTGTAAGGTGCCATAGTTCTCCTTAATTTGGAACTGTTCGGACATGGACTTAAAAAGATGTGCGCCCACTCTGCAGCACATTTGCCTTAAAAGCACTGACCTTTGTAGATCCATGAAAACTTCCCACACAAACATCACCCACTACAACCCAACCCAAGTCGAGTCGCTGTGCATATGGAGCGTCATGAGGTCCATTTATTTGCTCTCTCACCTTATGCACTCTTAGGACATCTCTTCCTAGCAACAGCAGAATAGGAGCATCTGGATCCACTGCTGGAATCTTATGGGCGATTGCCTTTAGATGAGGGTGATGCTGTGCTGCCTCGGGGGAAGGTATTTCCAGTCTGTCATCTGGCACCATGTCACATTCAATTAAGGTCGGAAGTGGTATCTGTACTTTTCCATCCATAGACTTGAGAACAAAGTTATCAGCTCTTCTGCCGGACGTCTCTGTAGTTCCAGAACAGGTTTTCAATGTGTATGGAGCTGTGTTGGCTTGAACTCCAAACAAGTCAAAAAACTCTGTCTTTGCGAGCGATTTGTTGCTCTGCTCGTCAAGAACAGCATACATTTTAACAGCTTTGTCTTCTCTTCCTGCAGGGTATGCTTTAACTAAACAAATCTTGGCACATGAATGTGAACCGTCTAGGTTATTGCAAACTTCTGTACACTTTGATGTGATGGGTGTATCTTCACCTGGCTCCCCGCTTTCCTCTTTGTCAGATCCACAGCTCTCAGTTGTTGTTGAAGGAGGATCTGGATGTAAAACTGTTATGTGTGTCTCACTTTGACACTCAAAACATTTAATGGTTGCTTTGCAATCCTTTGCCATATGCTGAGTTGATCCACAACATCTGTAGCAAATATAGTTATCTTTAAGATAAGCTTTGCGTTCTC
>NW_015114838.1:54336-103583 GCF_001443285.1 Poecilia latipinna
TAAAGAGACAGAGACCCAATTTCAAGGAGTTAAATCACAAAGTTAAATTCCTTTTAAGTTATATTTGGCATATATTGCATTTTTTATAACAACTAAAGGTAACATGATTGTGCTATAAAAATGTCATTACATTCCATGGAAAATACAAAATACTTCCCCAGCAGCTAAATAAATTAGGTTTCTTCTGATGATAGCATCTGTCCTCCATGCGAAAGCTAATTTTTCTTCAAAACACTTCTCCCTGATTTTAGCTGAAGTCCTGGTGGAGAAGAGGCAGCGCTCCAGCTTCACCACCAACTGCTTCAGAGGCCGGGGCGAAGACTATCGAGGCAAAGTCAACGAGACGGCGTCGGGCATCGCCTGTCAGCGGTGGGACGTCCAGGTTCCTCATCGGCATCCCTTCATCCCAAACATCTATGAGTGCAAGTAAGCACTGCGTCCATTTTAATGGCGGGGGCGGTATATTAGGATAATTAGTGCAAGTGCAGCTGCAGGGAATAACTTGCAGTCTTATTTCTCTGCTAACACTTGCTAGCAGGTTATTAGCATTTCGTGTTTTAAGTTTTCCTGAGACTTTTTGTTCAGCAACGATTTACTTAATTTCATTTAGTAAATGTTGTTCTCCAGTTATAGTGTCTTGTAAAAGCGATCACACAGGTTAAACACAAACTCCAATGTCCTTTATTGGGATTTTTAGTGATCGATCGACACAAAGTAGTGGATCATTGAAGGGAAATGTTACATCGTTTACTTTTGCCACCTTTACAACAAGTTTTTAACCTTCCCATCAACTATTCTTTCCACAACACGATGCTGCCATCACTGTGTTTTGCTGTGAACATGGTGTGTTCGGGTGGAAGTGCGTCATTAGCTTTAGCATTAAAACACAAACAGGTAGATTTAGGGAAAATGAATGATAAAACAAAGAAATGGCTGAAATGGACTGAAAAGATCTAAAACCAAAATGGATATAAATACCAATATTCAAGAGAAAGAAGAGAAGAATAGGATTAAAATGTATGGAAACACCGTATAGGCAATAATGATGAACTAAATGTAGCAAGACATGTTGAACCATAAGAAAAAGATCAAAGTACAAGCACTATTTTTTATTTTTGCCAGCAGTCTTTTTATTTCACTATTCTGTACTACTGTATGAATAAAATCCCAATAAAATATAGCAGACTGTGACTGTAACAGGAAAAATGTGAAAATATTTAAGATGTGAGAACACTTTTTGCCAGGCACTGTGCAAATTTGGTGGGCTGTCTAATTCTCTAAATTAACAGGATCATTGGTGTGCTAAACTGATTCTTGGTTACGTCTCGTCTAGGGGTCTAGAGGAGAACTACTGCCGTAACCCAGACGGTTCTGAGGCTCCCTGGTGTTTTACGTCGGTGCCAGAGATGAGGACTGTTCTCTGCCTGCAGATCAAACGCTGCGCTGACGACATAGAGGCCGAGGGTACGTCGCCTCGATTCAGAAATGATCTGAGAATAAATGCAGTGAAGGTCTCAATGCACTCCTCCGCTTCCATGACAATTTTATTTCACTTATAACTGGGGCTAAACAATAAATCAATAACAATATATACTGCAATAGACATGTGATCAATATCAACAGATAATACGTCTGATACAGGTTGATGAAAGTCTTTAAATGCTCCATCTCTCGCAGCCAGCTAAGCAAGGTTGATGGAATCAACTAACTCACTGTGCTGTTTGGTTGCCTGGCAACTCACTCGTTCTTTGGTTACCTAGCAACAGTGCAACAGTCTGTTGAGTAACTTTTGTAGCAGTTTAAGGTTTCACTCATTACTGCTTACAAATAATAAACAATTGCATGGAGTGAAAGCTATAAATAAAACTTGAAAGGTCATGCCACCAGTTTCGCAGTATTTCAGATATTTAAAACCAAAAAAACAAAAACAAATCAACAATAATCAATATCAACTAATATGAGACGCCTGGATCGTGATAGGTCGTTCAGTCATATCATCCAGCTCTACTTATGACAATAATCTTTTTATCTTCCCAGACTGCTACAATGAAAATGGGAAAAACTACAGAGGCGTCGTCCGCAAAACTCGCAAAGGCATCACCTGTCAGAAATGGAACGTGAACACACCTCATCAGACCAGGTGTGGTGACACTTTGGGGCATTTACACAAACAATCCGCAGTAAAAGACAACCTCCTCCTACAAAGCATTTGTGTGATTTTTATTTTTTTTAGGATAAACCCACGGACGCACCCGGATGCCAACCTGACGGAGAACTATTGTCGTAACCCAGACGGGGACCAACACGGGCCCTGGTGCTACACCACTGACCCCAAAACTGAGTTTGACTACTGCGCCATTAAACAGTGTGGTACTTACCTCTGCGTTTTGTGTGTTAAGTTTAAACTAGTTCAAGAAAACCATTTATCCAATCCTCTTTTTTTGTTACTTTAAATTTTTTTTTCTGTTGCTTTCAAACAGCTGGAGAGAAATTGCCACTGACAGAAACAGTAGGTTAGTTTGCAAATGAACATGGACAAAAAGCTGCTCAGAAGACGCTGCGGTTTTCTTGTGCGGTCACATTGTTTTCTTTTTGTGAACGCAGAGACGGTGGAGTTCAGCGAGTGCGGGAAGAGAGACGACCGTCCCCAGCCGACCAGGTTGCGTATCGTGAATGGAATCCCTGGGAACTCGCCGTGGACTGTGAGCCTCAGAGACAGGTCAGGCTGACAGCTGACGGCGTTTGGTGATGAACTATCAAAACAGTCTCTGTTGCGCTGTGAGTAACCTCTGACCTCTTTGTGTGCAGGAAAGGAAACCACTTCTGTGGAGGATCTCTGGTGAATCCCAGATGGGTGATCAGCACAAAGCAGTGCTTCTCCTCCTGGTAGTTCATTTAGGAAGATTTTACGCGTCAAACATGGAGCTGGGATAGCAAGCTAATTTTTAATGTATTTAATGTAAAATGGACAATGTAATAACAGTGAACATAGCTCAATTGAAGCGATAATGCCAATGAACAATGGTTAATTTATTAGTTAACATATAAATACATATCAGGTAGAAAAACCCTTTTTTTAGTCAGTGAGAGTGGTACACCAACCTTTACTTTTAGTTTATAAAAGTAAAGGTTGAGGACGGTCTCATCTCCTGTCCCTGAAGAAACAGCGACAAGAAAACTACAACTGTTTTTTGTTTGTTTTTTTAAGTTCTTGTCAGATTATTAACTTTGAAAATACAGAAAAGGAAAAGAAAATCTAACATTTTACTTCAGTTTGGTTTAAAAATGGCGTCCCTTTCTCGATGCATTCGTTAGCTGGACCTTGTATCCTAAGATAACTCAAACGACGATTGGCAGATGCAAAAAATAAAATTAAATAATCTTTTATTGTGGTAGTGTATTGTAACACAGAATTTTTTTTTTTTCAGAAAAATATAACCATTTATTTGTTGTATTTATACACAAGCACCGGCCTGTATGAGATTTATGATAAGCTTGGGTTACATTACGACCCTTTTGGTATTTACAGAAAAGATTTAAAACAAAAATGCATGACATGATGTTACTGTTTTATTTTAAACACTTAAGCAGCAGCCTTTTTGATGCTTGTCTTCATGTTTCTTTTTTTTTTTTTTGACAGCTATGTGGACCTTCCTGGGTACTCCGCCATGATGGGAACTCTTTTCCGGGACCCGCAGGAAGGAGAGCCTGGCGTGCAAACCATTCCTCTCACCAAGATTGTGTGTGGACCCTCTGAGTCTCAGCTGGTCATGCTGCAGCTGGAGTAGTGTGTATAATCGTGCATCAGGACACATCCTCACACACAACCACTTGCACATAATAGCTGCCAAAGTTTCTCCTTTGACTGTGCGTTCTTTCTGTCTCAAGTCCGGCCCAGTTCAACGAGCGCGTCTCTCAGATTTGCCTCCCTCCTGAGCGCTACATAGTGCCCGAGCACACAAAGTGTGAAATAGCCGGATGGGGTGAGACAAGAGGTAAGAGAGACTCTGGACTCTACGGATGCGCCTCCTGCAAAAGATTAAAACTTGAGGTTAAAGTAACGTTGCATGCAAATGAGAGAGAGAGCAAAATTTCTGCACCTTTCTAAGCGTACTGCTTGCTGTAGTTTTCTTGTCGCTGTTTCTTCAGGGACAGGAGATGAGACTGTCCTCAATGTTGCACACGTGCCGGTTATCAGCAACACTGAATGCAACAGATACTTCAGAGGTCGCGTTCGAGAAAATGAGATGTGCACAAACTCTTTTCAGGCTGGAGTTGGTGCCTGTGAGGTAGGTGTCTGCAGTGAACCTGTCGATGGCTGCCTTCTTCTTAGTACATGCAGTTTTCTTTATGTATACAGAAATAATGGAAACTATAAATACAATAAACACACTTTTTGACTATCATGCAAGCATTAAGCTGACCCCTTGTGGTAGCTCAGAGGTAGCAGTGTCTTCTCCTCAAAGCTTCAATGCACTTTGTTATGGTTTAAAGTGATAAACCAGCAGAGTGATTAATTGAAAAGAAAATACAACAAAGTTTTCAACTTTAACTACAAGTGAAAATTATACAAAGCATTTTATGCATTTGTAATCCAACCCCATGCACTTTGATGCCCCTAAATGAAATCCGGTGTCACCAACTGAAAACTTTAGTGAACAAACAGCATCATGGAGATCATGAGGTTGATTTTCTAGATGTTAAGTTTATTTTGTGGTTTAATTAAATAAACATTCCTTTTCTAATATTTCTTGCATCGTTATTGTCAATCTGTTGTGGAAATTCTGTGCAAAAATTACATTTAAAATACACTTGTGTTTTAAATTATCTTCTCTATTTAGAAACGGTGTTAAAAGCACTGTTGTTTTTTCTTTTTTTCTTTTTTTTTTTTTGGTGGGTTACGAGCCACTGTGAAGGGCCCAAAGAGCCAAATACTTAAACTCTGTTTTAGGTCAAGTAATAATATGTTCCCAGAGCTGTTGGGATGGCAGGGAGAGGAAATAAACCTTATGTTTACTACACACCAGCATATATAACACAGAACATTGGGCTTTGCCCACTGCCAAGCCCACAAGACAACCTAAACTCTTAGCATCTTCTTTAATTCTTACTAAAGTCTCCAATAGCCCTAAACAATTATATAACAGAAAAGAAGCACTAATAGAAATGTCACTCCAGAAAATAGAAGCTAATAAATAATGCTTTCCAAATCTTTCATAAAAAGTGACTAAATGTGAAAACTAAATACGAAACTGTTCCTTTGACAAGAAGTAAAGCATGTGAACTGCTGTAGATTAAATCCCCTCATACAGAAAAAACCCTGTTGATTTATCCTGTTTTGAGGAGAGAACATACAGCTATTTATAAGTTCCTATAAATCAAACACATCCACCATATGGCCAATGTAAGTGAACTGGCAAGATGTGACTGCAAGATGTTTCCCACCTCGGCAGTGACACTCAGTCATAACAGAGACAAATAATGACTCCGGAGTGTTGTTGCTGTGTGTCTGCAGAAAGACTACGGCGGCCCTCTGGCGTGTCAGAACGCCGACTGCTGGGTGCTGGAGGGCGTGATCATCCCCATGAGGCGCTGTGGACACCCGGGACAGCCCAACATTTTCATCCGCGTGTCTGTGTACGTAGACTGGATCAAGAAGGTCATGGAGATGGCTTAGCCGTCTAGGAACTGAGCAAACGCTTCAACATTCGCAAGAGATGCACATTTTTATTCTGTAAGCGGTTAAAACTTGTGCTAATCAAACCGTACAATTGAGGTTTATGTCCAGGGTTTTATAGCTAAGATGCCACAGTGTTAATGTTTACTGTAAACACAGTGTAATTTGTTTTTTTTTTTTTTTGTATCTGCTCTATGTTCTTTTATTGCACTTAAACTTGGAGATAATTCATTCTGAAAATGTTGGTGTTTGCTAACATTTTTTGCTATGCTTTACATTATGGACTCCTTACGTTTTAAAGGGCCAGTATTTTCAAGACATATAGTGGCATGTGATGGCACATTACTTTCAGCTGTTATAAAAATACTGCATATATCAAACACAACGTAAAAGAAATTTTGCTTCCTATTTTAATGCCTTCGAATTGGGCCTCTGTCTCTTTAAGAAGCTCTTGCTCTTTCTGAAACTCCGCCTTCAGGAAGTCATCACAACAACGTTCCCCCATTAACCCTTTAACAACATTTTTACCAGAGTTTGACTCAGAAGTTGCTCCTATGATGAACTGAGCAGATGCAGATCCATCTGGTGTTTGCTAATTGCTGCTGGCTAGTCTGAAGGAGCTGAGTGCTGCATCTTGAAACGAGGAGAAGCTGCAAGTACATATTGATCTGTTTTAAGGCATTCAATCCCTCCAGCAACATGTTTACTAACAGAAGTCGCTATGTGTGTTTTGGAGTAATTGTATGACAAAGGGACAGACAAAAGTGTAAGAGGTGAAATGTTCAATTTCTAACCACATTTTAGAGGAGCAGATGAGGCATTTCTGACTTTCCAAGTTGGAAATCCAACTTTTTGGTGCGTCCTCTGGGATTTTTCAGTCCTTCAGAGTCAAATTTGTATAGAAATGTATAATATGCTAATGCATACATCTCCATGATTAATTTAAGTACATCTACACTCTGACTCCTGCTCTAATAAATATTCTTCCTGATAATAACTACTGTTTTTTAAAGTTATATAATGTAGCCTCATGCCAAATATGAAAAGATAATTAACAAAAAAAAGGGTTTGAAACAAGAACAGCACCTTGAACATGGTATTGTCTTTTATTGAGATTTTGTTTGATAGACCAACACAAAGCTTCACACTTGGTTTGTACAATATTACTGCAAACTAAAATCTAAAATGTTTGGCTCAAAACCTTCAATCAGCTTTCACTGCAATCACGGCGACAAATCTTTTCAGGTATTTTTACCAGCTTGGTAAATTTAGAGACTGAAATTTGTCCTCATGCTTCTTTGCAAAATGGTTGAAGCTCCGTCAGATTAAAAAAGAACAAATTTGTGAATTTTAGGTTTCGATTGGGTCTCAGCCACTTTTACACGTCAATATGTTTGTAGCTAAACCATTTAATTGTTGCTATAAGATTAAGATTTCTGTCTTGCTGGAAGGTGAAGCTATTAGCAGGTTTTCATCAAGGATTTTCTTATGTTTATCTCCATCCATCCCCAAAGAAAAATATCCCCCCAGCATGATGCTGCCTCCACCATATTTTACTGGAGGGAGGGGATATCAGTCGTCCGCCTGCCCCTTGCAAGAACAAGCTGGTATAGACGATGGATGAATACATATCCACACCGAAAATCATTTTCTTTACACTTTCAAATTCCCCATTACAACATCCCAGTAAAGTTAAAGAGGTGTGAATACCAAATGAGTTGTTTCCCATCTGGGTGAGATAAGACGCACCGCAAGAGAAGAGTTTTAAAGATCCAAACGTTCACCCCCTCCCTGTAAGTACTCCCATTACTACAAAACTGTACGCCTCCCCCTGTCTCGCCTTGGCATTGAGTGGGAGCTCCAAAATACATTCTTTGCCCCCAGCCTCTAAAAAGAAATCCCTCCTCTGCCTGTCTTTTGATGCCTGCCCCCACCTCCAAAGACATGCCTTTGTGCCTTATGCAGAACTGTATGCGCTGCACATTCTTTCTAGTTCTATAGGAGGATTTTTGTAACCCGGTCCTGATGAGCCCACGGAATTCAGCTTAAATAAACCTCAAGATCAGAGTCCGACCAAATCTCCGACTGCAGAGGGCCACTGAACTCTCACACGTGGACACGCTACAAAAAAAAAAAAAAAAAAAAAAGCCCCCTGCAGTGTCTTCCTCTTGTTGGTTTTGGCACCAACGTTTTACCTGTGCATACGACAACTTTGTTTTGTTTTTTTTCTGCACAAGCAGAAACTAATAGAGGCTTATTGTGGACGTTGATGGGTGATTTCTCTTCACTTTCACTTAGTAATATGTAAAGATGATGACAGGTCCAGTTCTTAAATGAGTACAAGTTCTCAGCAGCACTTGCAGAAGCTTCTGGTAACACTGACTGAAATGCTGAGAAAAACTGCCACAAAAATATGCAAATGTTTTCCTCGTTACTCTGCTTTTTGCTAAAATAACTTGAGAAGTCCCGTGTATTATTAGTGAGTTAAACGCTTTACCGTATTGGTTTCTGACTGAATGTAACGTTGTGTAATATTGTGGTTTCACTGGATATTCATTCTGGGTATTTCAGAATTACATCATGAAACTGTCACTGCCGTGGTTCCAGCTCAGCGGTGGGCTCCATCTTTTGTAACGTACAGCTTTATGTCCTGGGCTCTTGCCAGCAGGCTCACCTGACATGACTCCACTAGAGGTCCAGCATTAGCCGCCGCCGGAATGTGAGCTGCAAACTCTTTTCATCTGAATTCATCACCTTGTATAAACTTCCACATGAAGCTGAAGGAAAACGAGTGAACTTTGCTGTTTGGTTCAAGATAGCTCCAAAATAGATCAAATAAAATGTTTTAATATGTTTAAAAACACTGTTAAGTGCTGTAGAAATCTTGTCTTGGAGCACACATGCGTATTCAGCTCCCTTTGCTTGGATTCTCTAAATTAAAATGCAACTAATATGATGATGATGTCATAATAATTATTGATATTGACAATTATTGATTCGCTTTTTGTTTTATTTATTTATTTATTTTTAAATACTGCCAAACTGGTGGCGTGACCACAGTTTTCTTTGTTGTTGTTATTTTTAAGCCGTTGTGTGGCACAGAAGCAAAACCTGAAACTGCTGCCAGTTACTCAACGGGTTGTTGCTAGGTAACCAAAGAATGACTGAGTTGCTAGGTAACCAAGGAATGAGTGAGTTAGTTGATCCACCAACCTTGTTTAGCTTGCTGTGAGCGGTTGATCCACCAAAGCTTTTCCTCTGCCTACATCCCCCAGAATGCTGTGCGGTTTTGGGTCAGAATATTTTATTGAATATTGAATAATCTGTCAGATTTATTATTATTGATTTTTTATTTTTTTTCTTGTCGAGCTCCATGTAAACATAGCCTGAGAGAGGACTCTGTTCACTAAAATATCAGAAAATAAAAACAGCAGTGCACAACTGCAAAAGTTTTGGTGCACCTAAACTGACAGACCAGGTGGGGAAAAAAATAATCAGAGAAGCATCCAAGATGCTAATAGTAACTTTGGAGAAGGTGTAGAGATGCACAACTCAGATAATTATTCATTTTGAACTCCACAAATCTAAAAAATGTACAAAAGAGCGGCAACAAAACAGAGGAAAACATGTGGAAGACGTTCCTCTGGCAGCTGCAGCTGAAGGTGATTCTCCAGAGTACTGACTCAGAGGTGTTGGATACGTTCTTACACGCCACACTTTTCAGTTTTTTTTTTTTTTTTTAATAAGGAAATTGTAAACCATGCGTCATTTTTCTTCCACTTAACAATTATGTGCTACTTCCATGCAGATCTCGCACTAAATACACTGAAGTTTGTGCTTGTAACATGACAGAATGTGGAAATGTTCAAGACTTCTTCAACACTTGTTTGCAGAACAAGTGATTAAATAAAGCACGCATTCTGTATTTCCCCCCTCTAAACAATAGCACAACAGTTTACAGCCTCAGCAGATTAGGTTCCCATGAAGCCCTTTGATATAGCGGCCCTTTATGACTTACAAGGTTAGTGATACTGTGTATCTCTGGCCATGTAGGTGGGGAGATAACAGCAGGGAAAGTGAGTGAAACTCTCTGCTTGAAACTGTGCAGACTGTCTGCTCTCACTATGAAGCAAACTGAACCTTTTCCCTCCCTTCTTCTTTTTTTTTTGTGGGGGGGGGGTAGTGGAGGGGGGGGGGGCTTCCCAGCCTCCCCCACTTCTTCTTCTTTTTCTGTTTTTTCCTTGTGAACCCCGGAACCAGACCCTCTAGTCTGGTAATACCCCTGTCTTCTTTCCCCCTCTCAAGTGGGTGGTCCGGTGGAGCAGCCCTTGGGGCGGGGTCCTCTGTTTTCAACCCTCCTACCCCCGTTCTTTCTTGAAACATGCTTTAATAGAGAAAGTATGCAATGCATACTGCTCTGGTGCAACCCCCCACTATACTGCATCTGGGGTATTCGTGACTGGACGTCTGGGGGATCACACACATTTCCGATTAGGAAGGAGAGAGAGAGGGAGAGAGAGAGAGAGAGAGAGAGAGAGAAACAGAGAGAGAGAGGGAGAGAGAGAGAGATTACCATTTCAATCCAGCCAATGAGACAGGCGATACACTAAGATTTTCATAGTTGTGCAGGAGCACAAAGTGAGCGGAGTGTGTGTGAACTTCCAGGTAAAGCTGCAAGCCGACCTAAGGTAAGGATCAACTTCCTCTGCTCCCCCCTCTGTCCGCCTCAGTGTGTGTGGCTGCATGACTCCTCAGCCCGAACATGGAGCCTATATATCTGCATACATGCAGGCTCTGAAAGGAGAGATTTTGCACCTGTGTTTCTTTGCCTTTTGTCCCATGGAAAGTTGTTCTTTTTTCGTCTGTCTCTTTAGCGCGACATTTCCCCAATTTTCTCCCCCCATGTAGACTTGCTGTGTTATCGCTCCTAAAAAACAAACACACTTTAGAGAGAGAGAGGGAGAGAGAGAGAGATGGGTTGCGCAAGTGATGGAAGCAGGGGGATGTTGTCGACTTTCTGCCTTTTAAAATAAATAAAAAAAAAATTTAAGAAGAAAGGAGACGTAAAAGCCGATGGCTTCTACTTGTTATTTTGGCGTCAGCATGCGCCAGCTACTCAACAGGGGATTCGCCTTGTTTCCTACTGTCGAGTTCGGCTTTTAGTGTGTATTTCTGCTCACTGTGGTACTGCCGCCCATATGCAGAAAGTACATTCAGTCCCGTACTGGAGAGCCAAACACCGAGCGGTCTGAGTGAACGCTGCGCCGCCGATCACATCACGTCAGATCGGCGCGTACTGTTGTTGTTGTTGTTCCGAGAAGTGAGTTTTGCGAACGACGAAGCGACGTCGTGCGTCTCGTTTGGCTTTAAATTCGTCCAGCGAGGACGCATTTCTCGAATTACTCCGACTTCCTGCTTCGGTGCGGCCGTTTTGATAGGCTGTGATGGCAATTAGCGTTTGGCATATTCCTCACAGAGCCAGGCTCTGAGTGAATGACCACCTTGGGACACCTAGTTTCTGCGAGATATATGGCTCCCATTCGGATTTTCCTGTTACCGAAAACTTTATAAATCCCTGCAAATAAAGTTGTTATAGGTTACATAACACAAGGACGCATTGTTCACTATATCACTGCATGCTGGAGATAATAATAATAATAATAATAATAATAATAAAGCTCCAGACTGAGCTGTTTTGAAATGTTTTGATAATTAAGTTATCCAACAGTTTCTAAAAGGAAACGGGCCATTTAAAGCAAACAAAACATTGTGATATTTATTTTTGAATACTGAAATCACGATGCTGGTGCAATAAACCCTAACCATTACTTCAAAGTTCAAAATATTTTTTCATAAAATATGGATTCAAGACAGAAACCAATGAGCTTTAAATAGTTGCATTAATTGTTTAACTAATTTTTTTATGTCAGTTTTCCTTTTTTTCATAGGAAGCCCTTATAAATAAAAGCAGCACATGAGTATTTAGTTATCCTGAACAATGTTTATTCATTTATTTATCTTATTTAATGAACTCATATGTCGTCTCACTGTAAACATGTCTGATTTATTTAATCAAAATCAATCCAATCAGATTCAAATTCAGCTACATACATTTTGGTTGAACTCAAGAAATTTCAACAGCAGCTTTGGGTTTTTTGTGCCAGTCCAAGATTGTTAGTGGTTCCCTTTTGGTCTTCCCTTTCAAAACTTCCTGGATGTTCCCGCTCTACTTCCTTTTTCATCATCTCAACATTCCCATAATTCCCTGCAAGCTTTAGCATCCTTGTCACTAGAACTTCCTTCAGGTGTATGCATCGAGGGAGGTATAAATCTGTCCAGCTCACCAAATGTAAGTTTGGCACTTCAAATGTTATAATCAATTGGTTTCAAGCGCTTGTTTGCAATTGCAATTCTGCAGACTTTGTTATTAATATGACTTTATAAAGGATCATATTCAGCTGCTGAAGTTTCAAGGAGGTCACCATTTTCTGTTATTTATTAAATCCCTGTAATATGCTTCTCATTGTTTACCATATTAATACAAGCTGGTGGGAATGCATGACACTAAGCTAGTATTGGCTCATAATATATTAATTAGTTGTTTGTTAGTTATGCTTTAATGCAGTCACTCATTTTAAAGCTTTCTGCATGCACCTCTGCTCTTCACTTTGTTTTCTTGAGCACATCATGTTAATTTCAGTCATTATTGTTTTATCAATATGAGAAATGTTTCAGCTATAAATGGCTGTGCGGACGCAATATTTGGAATATTTCTAGGACCGTCCATTAAAAGTTTACTTTGCAATAAAATATTTGGTTATGTGGGTAAACGTTTACTGTCCGTTATGCCAACACCTGCAGACTCTGTATTTGCTGATGCTGCTAGATTTCAGTGACCAGGACTGATAGTGGAGACACATTGTGATAGTGGAAAAGAAGGAAAAGAGAGAGAGGAAAATGTGGTCTAATCTGAATCAGCATCATCATCACAATTTTCCAATCACTCTTTTTGATCTTCAGCAGCTTGGTCACTAACATCCATTTCAGGTGATGGCAACAAGAGACATAGATGTCCATCCAGTTGATCAAATATGCAATTTTCATGGCATTTGAAATGTAATAATGTCCCACATATCTGACCCCAACATTCCTTTACATTGGCAGTATAAGAAACATTGACATTGCCTTTATTATTACAATTCAATGCTTTACATAAATCCCAAACCAGTGTCAGAAACTAAAATAAAACAATCATTAAAGTTGTCCACATAATAACAAAACGGATCAGTCACAGCAGTCCCAAACACGCTTTGGTCTGGTTGTTTCTCAGTTTTGTGTATTCGCCAGTAGGTTTGTTTGTTTTCTTTCTTCCTCCTGTCTGCGTATTTGTGTGTCACTGCCACAGCTGTAAGTTAACCTGCAGCAACTTTCGCTTCTTTCCCACCGAGAATCAGCTGGACAGGCAGACATCAGTGCAATAGATGCAGATCTTGAATGGCAGATTGAGTTGTGAATATCTGTGCTACTTTTAGTCTCTGCACACCATTCTCATGTTTCTCAACATTTGCCAGAGTCTATGTTCCGATGGTCCCAGTGCCAAGGCTTGAGCATGAGTGGTTCCCACAGTTGCTCTTGGAAAAACTTCCTGCATGGTTCTCAATTATACTTGTTATTATACAGTCATCTCTTATTTAAACACCTTTGTCTGAAACCTCTCAAAAAGTAGACGATTGAAAGTGCTAATATTTGAATAAGCAATTTGGCAAAGGTTGTTGCATCGCTTCATTATATTCAGTTTGTTATTTCGTCTTGTTCTGCTATTAAAAGTCACTTCTTTCCCCTGGTAAAGCCCCAGAGGCCTCTGCTCCAGGCTTTGATGCCAACACCCTCTAAAGCAGGTGGACAGACGCAGGAATGAGCGACAGCGGGACCAAAGACCCGTCTCCTCAGTCGAGCACAGCCCAGTCGCCTGAGGAGCCCCAGCGCAGGGGTCGGGGTCGACCTCGGAAACAGCAGCAGGTAAAGCTTCAGAGGCTGCACTCGCCTCCAAAACCTGTAGTATTTAGCTTTACGTTATAGCTGAATTGGCTTTTTTTTGTAGAGAGTGGGTAGAAAATGCATTTTTGATTGGTTGAGAATGTGATCTCTCTCCAAAGGAGCCAGTTGGACCACCGACCCCAAAGAGGCCGAGAGGACGACCAAAAGGCAGCAAGAGCAAAGGCCCCAGAACTGCACTGAAGGTCAAAACTCACCACAACACTTTCATATTTATACACAACTATGTACCGATGACGTCAAAAGATCAACAACGTTTTTTTCTTTACCAAGAAAGTATTAATCTGTAAACTCAGACGTTTGTAAATAGTTCAGAAACCGATGGTGAAATCATGCATGTGATGACAGTCGCTGTAGTTTTTGACATGGAATAGAAATACTTGCATTTTGTCACGTAACACAGAGGGAACGGGCGATTTTTCTCGTTTTCTGTTTTCAGTGCATCTGGATCAGTTACAAAACTGCAATAAATATTTCACCTTACAAAAGTAGAAAAAACAAACTCATACAAAATCAGTTATCTGTTTGAATCTGGTCTGTATTTTCAGCCACTTGCTGATGGACTCTGCAGGATGAAATGATTGGAAGTCTTAGTCATCATTTTCTTGTGAGTCGTTTCAGCTTGTGGCCTTCATCAGGATTGTCTGAAGGGCAGAAGTGACTGGCCTACAAATAAAAAAATGTTTCCTACCACTTCATATGTTGCTGGGATCTTCAGCTTAGCAGATCTTAGACCTTCTCCACACATCTTTGGAGTCAGTGAAGGTGTACCAGAAACTTTCCCCAATCCTATCCACACCAGCTGAATCAATAAAATGTAATAACTAAATTATTGCAGGAAGTATATGCATATAATTCTATATATATCTATATCTATATCCATAGATATAGATATAGATATATATAATATGAGCTGGTTTAAGTGAAAGCAGCCTTTTTCTTCTTCATTCGAGTCGAATGATTTCCAGATTATCAGTGGCCGTCCTTAATAATCTGGACAGAGTATCCCTGGTAATCCACTCAGTCAGACACAGGAGCCAACGTCCTGGAGACGTTGGACAAGAAATAAAATCATTTAAGATTCAGATTCATGTAAGAGATACATGCAACGAGAGATGATACAGTAATACTTTTCAAAAATAATTAGTACAAAAACGTGCTCTGAAACTTCAACATGTGACAATATGGTATCAGTGTCAAAAGTGTTTAAGGTTTCAGAACTCTGTTTTTAAGACAGAAACTCCATAAACATTATTGTAAGTGTCTTTTGCATCTATTAATGAATTTAATAAGAAAAGATTAAAAATGTTTATTTTATCAATGCTACTAACCAAAAACTAAAGTGATCCAGGAAACAGATAGAGACAAACATAATTGCGTATCATCTCTTCACTGTTCTTTAAAGCTTCTGTGTAAGGGAACACATTGACTTAAAGGACAGAAGCCCAGGATTGAACCTTGGGGGACTCCATAGATAAATGACAAATGACAAATTTGGCCAAAGCGCAACAAATGCTACCATTCGGTTAACAATAACGTAAAAAAAAACTTGTATTGCTGTCAGGACAGTGTTACCTGTTCAGTGTGATCCCACTGTTGACTTTAAGAACTGCTGAAGACCAGATAGAAATAACCCAATTAACAAAGCAATTATTTTCTGAAAAAAAATCTCACACCTGATTGCTAACTTGTAAATATCCAGATATTAATTGATTTGCTGATAAATGCTAATAAATCCTGTTATAGTTCACTTTGAACGCTTTTGGAAGCTGTCATATAAATAGATGCAAATGCTGAGCTTCTGTTTAAAACCTTCCTTTCACATCTCTGAACCGTGTTAAAAGGTAGAACTGTAGCTTAAAACAAGTTTTTTTCTGCTTTATGGATGAGTTTTGCTGAGTTGCACTTATTAAACCTCCAGTGAATAAACTAGTTTGTTGTGCATCAGTGGCTCTGAGGTAGCAATTATTGCCAGTCAATTTAGCTTCTAAAACTTGTTAAAACACAGCAGATTGAGGTATTTAGTGGATGCAATTAGACATGCCGGTCACACAAATCCATCTTTCTGTGGAAAGTTCAGTTAGAGAAAACATCAACATGAGTTCACGAAGGTTTTACTGTTTGATTAGATGAAATCTTTTTAACCTGTGGAGTTGTTTACATCAAGGTAAGCGCATCTCTAGCACTCGAAATCTGTGCAGGTGCTCTAGATGTCGACATGCTGAGGAGGGATTTGGCAAATTACTTTGGCTCAGTATCAATGCAGCTCTTTACATTCAGGAAGCAGAAGATTGCATATTCCAAAAGTTAGCTCTGCATAAAGCCTCCTGGGAGGAATGTGAATACAGTAGCATGTAATCTAAACTTTTTCCACCACTGATTTGGTTTCTCCTCAGAAAGTAGAGCCTGTTGGCCAGAGGCGACCACGAGGGCGACCGAGAAAATGGGTATGGCGTTCTCACTGGCCCATATGGATCAACTGAAAAATGTGCAGGTTTTTGCAAAAGTACTCAGACCCTTTGAACTTTTTCACACTTTTAAAGATCCAACCACACACTTTTAGCTCTAGTGGCCTTTACTGAACTGTAAACTGGCAGGAAACAGGGTGAAGAGAGAGAGAGGGGGGGAAGACATGCAGTAAATGTCCCGGATCATGAATCGAACGCAGGACGACCGCGTCACGGACGGTGGCCTCTGCACATGGTGCACGGTCTCTGCCAACTGGACCGCCCAGTGCCCCCACCTTTTCAGAATTTTACTGGGATTTTATGCAGTGGACCAACATAAAGTGATTTGGAATTGTGAAACGGAAAGAAATTATACATAGTCTTCTAAGTTTTTTTAATAATAAATATCTAAAAGGTGTGGAATCCATTTGTTCTCATCCTCTGAGTCAATACTTTGTGGAGCCACCTTAAAGGTTAAAGGGAATGTCTTTACCAGCTTTAGACAATTAACATTTAGACCATTCATCCTTTCAAATCAGCCCAGTGAAGTTAATCTGTCAACTGGGTTTGATTGGAACTTTGATTGGGATATTTTAACACTTGAATATGTATTAATCTAGTTGTCCTGATATATGGGGACTCATAGGATCTAACAGATTTTATTTTAGGATAGACCTATATTTGGCCCAATCCAACTTTTCCAACCAGGCTGTCTTTCCTTGTTAATGAGAATTATCCCCACATCACAATTCAGCCACTACCATATTTTGCCATGGGGGTGAGCTTTGCTAGTTTTATGCTACACAGTGTTTTCTACAGTGACTTTCTTCTTGCCGCTCTTCCATAAAAGCTAGATTTGTGTCGATTTCCCAGATGAATAGTGGATCTTTGTAGTATTCCCTCTTTCTTTCTTACTGACTATGTGACTTTTAAATGCCTATAGTTGCACTGGATTGTGTCTAGATGTTCACTGCACTGCTTCAAAAAAATCTTCAGATAAAATCCAAATAATTAAAATCAAAGTTTGTGGTTGAAAGTCCAAGGGGTAGGAATGCTTTTGCAATACATTTTGTGTCTAAAGCTTTTGTGTGTGTGTGTGTGTGGGTGTGTGCGTGTGTGTGTGTGCTGGAGCTGTTCAGTATGAAACTCTCATTTTCCATCAGTCTTTAATGGCTTCTACTGTCTTGTGTTTTATGTTTTGTTTTACAGCCCCGGAAAGTTGTTCCAGAAGTGACTGAAGAGCAGCAGGTGAGGAAAATGAAAAGGTGTAGCACGGTGGTCTAGTTTTGTTTTAATGCAGCTCTTTAAGGCATTAAAGCCTAGCTGTTTGGCAAAAATAATAAAATAATAATAATAACCTCTCTCCCCCTCTAATATATAACATTTTCAGTATGTTTGCTCTTCATTACTGAGGCCTCAACCCATACATACCCTTTAGTAAACTCGTCTTTGACTGCAGCTGCACCAAGTTGCATTTCAGCATATTTTTTTGTTGCCACTCTTTTATAGTCTAACTTACATCTACAATCAGATCAAACTAAAGGTGGAGAGAGTTTTTGAGAGTGCCGCCTCACTTAAACAGAAATTTCATTCTGTGTCACACGTCTGCCTTTTGACTGGTGCCAGTTTGCAAGTCTTCTTGTGTCAAGCTTTGATCACATTTAAACCTACATTCAGCTGCAGAGTCACTACGTTCTGCGAATCCACAGCCGTGCTCTGTAAAGGTACAATCTGATCTACAAGCTGTTACAGTAAATACGTGTCAGAGGTAGTTAGTGATCAGACTACTCCTTAGATGTTTAGCGTAACTGCAGCATCTCTGGAGGAAGAAAAAAACGCTCAACTGGAAACAGATATTTACATGTGCAGCTTATAAAGACGCAACTTTTTTTTCTTACCGTTTGGCATTAAGTCAGTCAAAACTTTTTCCCTGTTTATGTCAGGACTTGCAAAGTTATTTCTGTTCCCTAAATGCCAGAAAAATGATAGACATTTCTAAAGAGACGTTTATATTTGTGTCATTTGTGGTTGTTGAAATCGGCTTTTCCTTCCTCAAGCTTCTCACAATAGATTTATGTGTGATTTGGGCCCGTTCCACCTGGCTGACACGATGGGACTTGGTCAGACTCACGAACACGCTCTGCGATGGCCGCTCCATCCTTAAGCCACTTCGTCTCTAATTTGGTGGCATGCTTAGGGTCATTGATCCCGTTGGAAGATGCTTTACCCCCAAGCTTTCTCAGATGTCTTGTGATGTGCTTCAATATTTCCACGTCATGTATTTTATAAAGTTCACCAGTCCTTTCTTTGTCAGAAAAAAAAAAAAAAAAATCATAATGTTGTTAGATTCCCTGCATCCCGGAGTTTGGGATGTTGTTCTCAAATTTGCAAGTTTCCATTTTCTTTCCTCCAAAGGTTTTGATGCTTTTGCTTCTTCAAGGTCATTTCTCCAAAAACTGCAGCTTTTGTGCAGGCTGCTGTCTGGCTTTCTGTGTTGCTTTTGGAGTATCGGCTTCTTCCTTTCAGCCCAACTAGATACAGGACTGATCTCTCTGTCCATAATGGCTCTCTTACCATCTTCACCCAGCATCTTCACAAGATCTTTTATTTATGTCCTGCGGTTCATGCAAGCTGATTTCATACAAGAAAACATGTTGATCTCAGGGAAAGAGAACCCATCTTCTTCCTAAATGTTATTATGGCTGGACATTGCCATGCTCCCTTTTATAACTGAATGTTGCATCTAGATATTGGCAGACATCTTCTTGTTTGTCATTAAACTTTGATTAATTTAATGCCAGACACTAAGAAAAAAGGCTATGCAAATATCTGGCTACGATTATTTGGGGTTTTTTTTATAACAAAACATAAAAATACTTAAAGTATTGCATCTAGAAGTATTTTAAATAAATACATAGTATGCATAATAGATCAAGTGCATAAGATGCACTGTAGCGATAGAGAATCAAATGATAAGTTATGAAAGTAGGCTGTCGTTTGGCCCATCTGATTCATATCATTTCACTTTAAACATAATACTAATACAGAAAAATGAGTAGTCATGATATGATTGCTGAGACTAGAACACAAACCTGTCTTCACAATTTGAATATTAGCTTTCCTTTTTTTTTAAATGTGATACTTCGAGTCATTTAATTGCTCATTGATTTAATCATTTAAGAATTTTAGAGGTTTTAAAAAAATCACCTTTTGGGGGAAATCTTATGCTGACATTTTTGGAAATCTCCAGTCTGATCTGTGTTAAGACATTGTTACTGCATTTATAAATGTTTTGATTTTGACACAAAGACAAACATGTCACATGTTGTGTTTTTTAAGTGCTTATTCTGCAGATTCTGTATTTGCCGCTCTGCATTATTAGCTGAGATTAGCTGGTTAATCAGTCAGTCTGTGTGCTCTGTTAGAGCCTTGGCCAACTCTAGTTTTAAAACAGCTTTACCTTCATAAGTGTGGTAAAACTTTTAGTTTCCACGCTGCGTTTTATGGCTGTATTTGTTTTTCCTTTGGGCGAGGAAAAAGTGTAGTAGCTAGCAACAGGTGGGAGAGGGGCAATACTCTGAAACTCTGTGCTCTATGTAGTGAAATAAAACTTTTACATTTTTGTGTTTTATCTAATGAAGAGGAGAAGATGGCAGAAGGTTTAAGTAGTTTAGAAACAGCAGCTTGGTGTTCCTCAATAACGGTAACTGGTTCATGACTGGTTTCAGCAAAAAAAAGAGCTTGGTTAAATGTCAGTGGTTAGGCTGGGGTTTAGGTCTAATGTCTACCACTAATTTAAAAACCTTAAAAAATGCTGTAATCATCCCTCAATATTCAGCGGTTCAATTGAAGAACATTATCAAGTAAATCTTTGTAGAATGACTGGAAACGTCGTGCTGATCCGGAAACATCTCCCTCAAATCCTGATACTGGAAGACAGGAAAAATGCGCCTGGGCTTTTTATCCATTAAGCCACCAGGAGCCTCAGGTTGTTGCATTACAATGATTAAAGCGTCAAAAAGTCACCTGTTAACCAGACTCGCATGTTAGTTAACAGTTTACTTGTTAATAGTTAATAGTCTGGGTTCATCTCACTTCCCTCTGAAACTGCTCCGAAGCAGAGGCGGATGAAGAGGCAGATCGTCTCTCCTGTGGGATTTTTGTTAATCTCCTGCCATCTGCTTCAGGGCATCACCCTGTAATACATCTTCACTCATGTTTTATGCTGTGTGTTTGGGTTATTTTATAATAAAGATAAGGGCATGTATAAATGTCACAACATTTCATCGACTTTCTAGTTTTACTGATCATTTTGGGCAAGAAGGTTTTCCAAGGGTGACCAGATAAGTCTAATAATCTTTTGGTGACTCTTCCTATTGAGAATAAAAGTGGTTCATAAATATAAATGACTTAAAAAAATAAAAGAATGTTGACATTTATTGAGACATTCTCTCTATCGTCTTAGATTTTACTATGAATACAGAAAAAAACTAAGAGCCCACTGCATTGAAAACCTCCTGGTTGTTTCACCAAATGTTGATTTCTGAACTCGTCCTGAGTTAAAACATCAGTATTGTTGTTTCTAAATGTATGTGAACTTGTTTTCTTTGCATCATTTGAGGTCTGAAAGCACTGCGTCTTTTTGATTATTTTGACCATTTTTCATTTTCTGCAGATAAATACAACATTTTTGCTTGGAGTTTTGGAGACTTGTTGTCAGTCGTTCATAGAAGCTAATTTTACTCAAATATTACATATAAAGAGTAAAATCAGAGAAACTGGTCATTTTAAGTGGTTTTTCCAGAGCTGTATGTCTATGCTAGTGTCATGCTGTTTGGGTTAATCAGCACTAGTAAAACCAGACATAGCCTTGTTTTAGCTATACAAGTTTTGAAAGTTGCTTGCTAATTAATTGTTTGTCACATAAAGTGTTGTTTTTACCTGAACTCATGTAGAAAGATCAGAAAAAAAAGGTCAACAAAAATTAGCCTACTCTTCATTTCACCTTTAAACTTGGATGTTTGGGATATCTTTAATTTACTTTTTTTAAGCTTAGCAAAAAAGTGAAAAACAACTAAATTAGTAGATGTATGAATATCCAAAAGTGAAGCAGCAAATTATAAATGCAAAAAAAAGTTTTCAAAACTTGTTTTAAGTAAAAAATAAAAAAATATATAATTATATGATTGGGTTTTTTTTTACTTTCCATTCCCCAGACCCGTGACAGTTTCAAAAGTTAAAATTAATCACCCCTAATATTAAAAATGCAGGAAGCGTTGTCCGTTTTTTGCACACAAGCACAACTTTCAGTAAGTCGTCTCTGCACAAGCTTCGTTGTTTTTTTGTTTTCTTTCTTCTGAACTGACTTCATGCTGATGTGGCGAATTCTTGGAAATTAACAGACTCTGGTGCCGAATTCCCCACATGGCATAAAGATCCTTTGGTCTCATCCACCTTTGGAGCGTTTCTCAGAAACCTCGGGCTGTTTTAGCCATCTTGTCGAGAGCGTTGCACAACGGCGTTCACCAAGACGATGCCCCTCGCCTCGCCTTATCGCATCCTCTGCGCTGAGCAGTTTGTCAAAGAGGTTAGGGCGTCTAAAAGAACTGAAACCATTGAGACAGACTCCTTTCTCAGAGGCACGCACACGAAGGGGAAGAATGAGTCAGTGTTGCGAGGGGAAACCTGATCTAACTGCTCTCTTCCCCTGTCTTCTTGGTTTCCTGATGTAACCGTCGTCTTCCTCACATTTCTAGGTCTGACGGCTGGAGCCTCGCTCTCTCGCACGCAATTGCCCCGTGAAGTTTTTGCCACTCATTCTCGTACTCTCGTGCTCTTTCTAGCGTTGATTCAGAACCTTTTTGAGCTGTGTGAGTCACCGCTCAGATAATAACTGATCTCTGTCCTCTGTTTGCTCCTCGGACGTTCCAGGGCCCTTCGGAGGAGGCCGAGGAGGGCCCCTCGTCATCTCAGGTGCCTGCTCAGGAGGAATCGGAGTAGATGGGATCCCTCTCTACCTACCTCAGTGTTTGGCCTCAAGCAAACAGGGGTACAATCTGACTCCCTATCTGTGATGGGAAATCAGGAACACACACACTTACACACACTCACACCCAAAAAAGAAAATCCTCGCAGACAGCAGTTTCCTCTCCTGATCTAAACAGCACCATGGCTTTGTTGTTGCTTTGAGTATATGATCGTTTGAGCCTTGGTAAAGGCATGGTTCCAGCTTTTGGGAAAAGCATTCGCAGAGTATTAAAATTTGTGTTTATATATAGACAGGAGGCAGAGAATAAAATAAAAACGTACGCTTCCTGTCTTGTGACAGCATGAATGTGCCTTTTAAAGTGATATAGCACAGGTTCTCCAAAACCCACCATAGTTATTGGTGAAAGAAATTCAACAATATTAAAGTAAAAAAAAAAAAAAAACAACTGTCACAACTCCAGAGCTTTAAAACATAAAAAATTTGATTTTGGGACTAAATATTTCAGCTATTTTCTTGCTTCTACGTCCATTTATAATTATCAACATACCTTAATTGACTGACATGTTCTCTTGTTTTTCTGCTTTGAATAGATGGCTAGAAGAAATGGGCGTCTTTAATGAAATACTAATTAAAATTAGTAATTAACATTCAGCTTAAAAAGTAAATCATTGAATAAAATTCTATTTGATAGCTTTCCACAGGGTTATTTTATTAAAAACAATTGTTTTCTACCGTGAGATGTATTTTTTTTTCCAGACAAAGTAAATATAGTCAAATTAAAAGTTGTATTTTTCTAAATTGTTTGAGATTATGAGATTATGCTTCTGCAATAAAAGATAGAGTTTAATTATTTATAAAGATGGAGGGCAGTGTGTATATAACGAGAGGTGCACTAATTAATCAATCAGAGATCAGAATCAGCCAATTTTCCTTTGATCGACTTCGATCAGATCAGAAGGCCTCATGAGATTTACTTTATCTACTATTCAGTCCTTTAGGTTTGACGCTTTAATGCTTTAAAGCTTGATTCCCTCATTCTTTGTTGGATTCAAAGCTGCAGCCTGTTTAAAAAAAAACTGCTTCACAAATGCAGTCAGTCAAAAATCTAAGAATTGATCGGTATCAGGAAAAGCCAGATGTGTGCATCTCTGACTATGAGCTCTATGTAAGATTTCTAGTAAATGTTTAAGTTCCTCCTGTGCCTTCTAGCTCTATATCAAGCTATCAGCTCAAAGGTATGGAATAATTAGTGGTTTAATACCCCACTAACTAAATGCACCCAATTTAACCTTTATGTCTCACATTTAAAAGAGAATTTAAAAATGTAATCGCCTGGATTGTAAATTTTTAAACCCATCTGAAGACCTGAGAGAATGCTTCTCCCTTAAAGTGGAACTGTCCCTTTATTTTGCCAGCTGTCCTGAGCCTCTCAGTGAGACTTTGTGCATGTGTGGAAACGCATGTCTGTATGTTTTGTGTTTGTACAGAGAGAGAGATGCGGAGAAAGACAAAAAGAAAGAGGCAGAATTTAAAAAAAAAAAAAGGACAAAAGGAACCAAACTGAACCGCGTTTCAGCTGTTTTAAACTTGATATTTTTAAACCAATGTAACAACACAATCATGGCAAGCTGGACTCATTTTTGTGAAAGCTGGTGTGATTTCAAATTGAAATATCCATTTTCAGAGATTACTTCTTAACCTCAGCTGAGTAAATCCTTCCAAGCAGAAAGTGACTGATTCAAATCCAAAGGTTGAAATGGATATTTCATTTTGGAACAAAAAAAGAAAAAACTAAAACAAAACCTTCATAAATACTTGAGTCGACCGCAGTGTTGACGTGTCATTTTTTTTTTTTACCACTCTCAGGATTTCACTTTTTTAACAGTGCTCTTCTCTTACGTCATTTATGAAAACCTCAGGTACATATCTATTCAGGAACATGATATCTACTCAGTAATAATTGTGGTGCTGTGTTTGTTGTGCGATTCTGATCTGTATTTGACATTACCAGTATGCCTTGACTCAAAGACCTCATGTAAAAACCTCAGTCAGCCTCAGCTTCTTGATCTCTCATTCTACCTCAGCGACACAAAAACACAGAAGATCCTCCTGCAAAGTTATCCTTCACTCCCTCAGAAGTGATACTGTATACGCAAACACACACACACACACACACACACACAAACACACACAAACACTCGCATGTGTACCAATGCAAATCAACAAGTTTCAGGGCTTAAATGCCAACAAATCAACAAATACACACAAGTAACAAGAGGATGTTACACTCCAGCGGAGGTGTACAGATAAAGTATCAATATCATTTCATAAAAATAACTGTATCTGATTAAAAAAAAAACAAAAAAAAAACTGAAACGAGACTCTGATCTCCTGGGAATTAAAGTGCAGCCAATAGTTTACAACAACTTGATGAAATACTTGCCTTTTAGAGTGTAGTACCTTATGAAAACCTGTATTTTTTTATTTTTATTTTTTTTTTTGTGGGACAGGGAGGGGATTGTTATTCTTTTTCTTATTTTTACTACATCATGTATTTTTTTCTCTGATTCTTACACTGTAAAATGTATGTGTGACACTTAATTCTCGGCAGCAAAATAGCCGCAACGTGCTGAAATACATTAGATGAACCTCAATGTTTGCATGTACTTGACCCAATTGTGCTACAATAACACGACACGATTGTACTGAACTGATAGTGTGTTTTATTGCTTATGAGTTCTTTTCTTTTTTTACTACTTCGAGGTGAAAACAGTTGGGTCTTATAGATTTTTCTTTTGCTTTAAAGGATAATATTTGCTTCTGAGCATACAGTGCCTTGCAAAACTCTTCATAAGGTTTTAAACTTATTCATACTTTGTTAAGTTTCAGTGTGTTTTATTTGGACTTTATGTTTTTGACCAACACAGTGAAGAGATTAGAAGATGAAGAATCACTTTTTACTGCTGCAGGCTTTTAAAGTATGTCTTTTTCCAGCTTTGCACGTTTTCTTTAACATTTAGTTCAAGACAAAGCTTCTCTGAACTTCGGTTTGGTACTTTTGCCACATCTCTCTCTGGATCTCTGCAGCTCCTGCTTTCCTCGTGGTGGTTTAGGCCATGTTTTGGTAGATTTGAAGTTGTGCCATACTCTATTTACAGATTATGAACTGAACTGATCTCTGTGGGAAGTTTACAGCTTGGGATGTTGTTTTATAACTTTACAGCTTCCCACTTCTCCACAGCTTTATTCCTGCAGTGTTCCTCGGTTTAATCCCTTTGGTTAGGTGGCTTCTCAAGGCAATTGGTTCCATCAGATCATCTGGGTTTAAATGCAGATTTGTATTTTAAATACATTTTAAAACATGCATCCATCCAGTTTATGCGTATGCATCGCTTCCAGTTGGTCTACTGCATAAAAAGCCCAGTACAATACGTTACCATTTCTGGTTGTAATATAACAAAATGTCTAAAAAGTTTAATAAGTTTCAATACTTTTGCAAGCCACTGTATTTAAGCATCAGTTAAGCACAGAGGATTTTATTAGTCGGGCATAAAACACTCATTAGTTTTCATTGAAGTGATTCAATGAAACCCCTTAACTAAGAGGTCTGCTGCTTTTTCCGGGTAAGACGTTTTGTTTCTGTTTACTTTCATGTTCACAATAAATAAAATGCAACTTTTTTAACGGTGTGTTCAGTGCTTCCAGAAATCCCAAGACATGAACGTTAAACCTGCATGTTTCCTGCAGGGGTGTTGATAATTTTTAGATCTTATATTGGTGAAGTTAGAAGAAACAAGAAGAATAGAAAAATATATAATTATAAAATTAGGCATATAATTACAGGAATTACCCCTATAGACAAAAAAAAATGGTTGATTCTTCGTTAATAAATCAACTTAAGAGCAAAACTCTCAGGTTTGTACCCTGGTCAAAGCTGAAAATATAACATTTTTGGTTATTATAGGGCAGAAAAGTCATTGATAATGTCACTTATTTTCCATACATAGGTATTTGATCTGGTTTTTATAACAAATCATAAATGTACACTGTATAATTACAGAGTTTTCTTGTTGCTGCCAGTTTCATTACCAGCCTCGTCTGGTTACACGTTGGTCAGCTCTGAGTGAGAGCAGAAACACTCACAACATGTTGATCTAGTCGTTAAGTCTCTTTGTTGCCCTCCATGGCAGACTAAATGCTCCTTCAGCTATGTGTGCCTCCAAATACCAAGTGGTCACTATAGATCCACATTACTACCACTGTTAATTATCATCAGATCATCCTAAACATGCTGTAAGGAGACGGTCCTGATATTTTATCGGGGTTCTGTTTGGAGTTTACTATCAGTCAGAGTCGTACCTGTTGCAGACTGTCTGAACTACTTGAGTTTGTAAAAGAAGAGATTAGAGCTGAGAACTTGTGAATTTAGTTATTTGCCTGTTTTTCATGTGAAATGTGTTAAAATAGCAAATCAGAGTCAACATCCAAATGTTGTAACCAGTCCTTCTGAGCTGCTGGTTTTCTACCTCCTTGAGATGTCTTCCTGGTTGAACACACTTGATTTAAATGAATGGGTCATGCTTTTATTTTGAAGGGTTTGATGACAGACTAAGGAAATACTCAACTGTCATCAGGTTGGAGCAGGAACCCATTTACAAAATGGAGCCCTTTTGAGAATTTAGTTCTAGTAAAAGCATAATTTGAAATTAAATTAACACTATTTGTAACGTTATCTTTAAGAAACTCTGAGCTACTAGCGTTTGCAACCTCACACGTGATAAAAAGTGTCTGAGATTTTAGTTCGCAGTTGTCTGACGTCTGAAATCTTCAGACAGCTCTCTGCTAACGATAAAATACTGATTGCTGATCCACAGAACCCTAGAACTGCGTCAGCAGCGGATAACAAACCTCCAAAAAGTAATTAATCTAAAAGTAGTTAATCTAAAATATCTGGACACCTTTTCTTGCTGGGATTTCTGTTCTTACACTGACATATCAAATTATTCCTCATAACATGAGAATTTTTACAGATTTTTAAAATTATTTTTGTAAAATCTCTCAAAAATGCATCAAACATGTCATTCTTGCATTGCTTATTACTTGAAAATCACCCATTTACTTTATATTCAAACACTTTTTTTTCTGTTTTTACTTATAGTACATCATTTATTTTATGTATTTCAGCACCGTTGCCTAAGCTGCTGCCACATTACCGATTTATTCAGCGTTGCATTGACTTTACTTATTTAGCCCTCCTGGACTACCTCTGAAGAGAACCAAGCCTGGGCCATTTTTTTAGGGATATATGGAGATATATGGAGACTTCTGGCCTTTTACGGCCCGAAGTCTCCATCAGACCTGCAGGCAGAGTGGATCATAAAATCTTGAAATAACCTTTGAATAGTACTGCAGTAGTCCACACACACATCTCATCTCACTATATTGATGTGACCAGAAGTGAATGAGAGTTAGCCTGAAAGGCGCCTCTTAATTTAACTCCAGCTAAGTCAGTGTGTTATTTTACACGAGCTGTGTTTGGATATTTACTCTTTCTGTAAGGGGACAATGTCGTTTTGTGATCTTACTGCTAGTGATATAGTTACATACAGTACTTGATCTAGTTTCAACTATTGAAAAGTTGAACTGTAACTTGAGAAATCATCTTTAATGCCTTACCTTTAACACAATGTAATAGTTATGTTATTGATATGTCCTCATCCACTTCTTTAATACAACTCACAGACCTGTGATATATATTTTGTTATGATTCTTTACGTTGTGATTTGTGTTACCTTGCTTCTATATCGCTTATCAATAAAAATATCACACTCTTCATTTGTTGCCATGGATTTGTGCTGTCTTTTTTTTTTTCTCCTCTGGATTTTTATTTTTAATGTGTACAGATGGAAATGATATTAATCCACAGTCTGTAAAGAAGACAAATAGGGAGGAAAACAGATTGAGGATGGCGACACATCCAGCATACGAGGCGTAAGACCACAAAATCACTAGAACAGATTCACAATTTCCTCGTATGAAACAGAAACATAGATGCAAGAAACTGACGAGCTATTAAATATTTCAACAATGACGGAGCATAGTTTTTAAAAAAACAAGGGTGCCACACTTAATTTGTGCCCCAGTGAATAATAATAATAATAGTGCAAGATCATTACTGACCCTTTGCATTGTTCTCAGAGTTTTTTCTTTGATACAACCACTTGACACGTTGTGAAGACAACATTTATCAGACCTCCAGCTTAAGTCTAGCTTCCCTTTGTTTTCCCCTCGTTAGTGACAGTCTGTGTCTGGGTATGTGGTCTGCAGCTCTCCTGCAGGCTGGGGCTGACCAGGCAGGGCAGAGGGGCCGTTAAGCATTGAGGGCTTTGGCAACATCTGTGAAGACCAGACGACTGGGTCGCTGCGTCGTCCCCTGGGAGGTTGTGAGAGTCTGCAGAGGAGAAAGTAGAGGAAGTTTGTAACGAGTCCACTGTAACTGCTGCTGTTTTGTCTAGAAATGGTGTCGATGCGGACAAAAGTGTAGGTTTTTATTTACACTGTAAAACATTTGAGACGGATTTAGTTGTGTCTACTGTCTGCTACTCTTTAAGCCAAATAAATTTAGTGAGTTTTAGATTTTAATCTGAATGTGAGTTTGTGAAAGATAAACTTACAACAGTAAGGTGTTAACTTCTTATTCATTTTGTCAAACCTCCAAAAGTTGAATAAGCTAGAGTTTTTAGGCTAGCACTTAAAAAAACTGCAGAAAAAGACAGGAGTGGGAACTATTTCCCAGAATGCTTAGCGGCGTGTTTTTGTATCTTGAGATGGAAGTGCGTTACATCGATCTGACTCTATTTGTTATTAATGCAAACGTTTATTTTAAAGCTTGAGGATAATGTCCTGTTTTAAACAATTCATTTCCATGTTTAATAAAATTCATTATCAGATCAGAAATTTTGTTCATGGAATTTGAAACTAGAATTTAAATTATTCTAAAGTGAAATAAGTAGTTATTTTAATTTGATACTGTGAATGAAAATAACAGAGAAATGTGACTCTTTCATTAGGAGAAAGCAGTTTTTTTCTTGCATATTATGAAATAATTATTTGGTTTAAATTGCAGCATTAAGTTAAAACTCACAATTCAAGATTAAAGAACTTAAAAACAATGTTTACACAACTCGTCTCTTTGTTAAATCAACTTCATGAACTTTAATTTCTGAGTTAAAACCAAAACAATTTTCTTGTTGACTTAAATTACATTTTCAAGTTAAACCACCTCCAAACGTTTTACAGTGTAACAATTATATGTAGAGAAAATACTTTTTACATGTTAAATGGTAATTAAAGCTCCTGCTCTAATCCTAACATTCAGATTTTGATCAGTTGTACAATTAACACCAGATGCCACAAACGTAAATGTAGGTAAATTTATTGTTATCCCTGATAAAGACGAGTAAAACTTAACCAACTTTTGTTACAGCAACAAAATCTTAATTTGAAAAGCTTGGAAAATACAACCTTGACTTTAATGTACATTTATTTACTTATCACTTTGGTAAATCAAATACTAATTCACATTAAGGCACATATTTACCTGGGGTACAAATAAATTTCTCCAGTAGTAATTAAACAGATGAATGAATTGAGGGCAGCTGAAAACCTCTGTAAGCAATGCTTAAATAACTTTTAAAATCAGATACTAATTTTTTTATGTGTCCAACTAATAAAAATATGTAGATTTTTTTTGTCTAAAACAAAAACTTACACCGGGTGATTTTACTTGTACTGCATGGTATATGTTAGTTTTCTTGTTAGTCCCACATTTTGCATCACAAGGCTCCATTTTAAAGGTCTTTGCTCAGTTTTGTGTGGCCTTCAGTAGCTACATCTTCTACGAATTCATGGATGAAGGATAAATAATGAAAGTCAGTGATAGATTATAAGGGTGCAGGTTCACAGAAAGAGACTTTAAGCAAAACTGTTTATTTTATGTCAATTAATTTTCTTTAGATTAGATTTTTAAAAATGTTTCACACGTTTTGCCTTCTTGCCGTTACTATGGATACTGAAACAGGGACAGCATGAGGGAAGAACAGTGAGGTTAGAAAAAAGGGGTTCAAAGGTCATACGGGTGATACTTTACCATGTTTGCCCTTTTGTCAAAACTTTAAACAGAAATAAAAAAAAAGGAAAAAATTAACACAAAGACAGAATAAATCATAATAACCTCATACTAACCAAATGAAAGTTTTATACACAAGTACACATTAACAACTAAAAAAGAAAACCAAAAAGATCACGAGGTTTAGTCATAATTATATGTAGCTTAGATTAGAAATGTGCTGATGTTTTCTCGGCGCCGTCCGGCCTACCTTGGCGTTTGGACCTGCGAGGCTGCCGTCCCGTCCGTGATCCAGTAGTTCCTGTTCCAGCAGGTCGTCCTGTTCTTCAGCCGGGTCAAAGTTGTACATGGGCATGAGCTGATGTCTCAGCTTCTCTAACCTGAAACACAGACAGAGTCTGGTTCTGCTGGAGGTTTCTTCCTGTGAGAAATGAGTTGTTCCTCCCCACTGTCACCTCGTGTTTCCTACAGGACAGCGAACGCATCCAAAAGGACGTTTGATTTCATAAATAGTTCTTGTTTTACAAACTGCTCTTGTTCTGGTTGGCGTTGGAAATTGTTTTAGTTGGACCGAGTTGGAGTATTGATGAATAGATGTGAACCTGATAGCATTTTTCATATTGCAATGTTGTGGGGGAAAATTAGGTGACCCTCTTTGTGTTCTTTCTAAAGGAATATTCACATCGACATCTTTTAAATCTGTCTATGAAACAGAAAAGGATTTAATTATAGGAAGACATTATAGAAATTAAGCTTGTTTTGCTCAGTTAAAAAATATTTGGTTTACGCTAAAACTCCTCTGTTCTGGTGTGAAATAATTCAATTTTAGGCTTAAATGTGCAAAGAACATCCTGACCCTTGTCTATACTCTCTCTGACAAACTTCTCTCTGGCCTTCATGCCTTTCTTAGAAAGCAGAAGTTTCCTCCTTTCTGGAAAGGTCAACTTTTTTTTCAACTTTTGTCTCTTTCTTTCACATATAATAGAATGGCTGTTTCTTTTTTTTTTAATCTTTTTCAGACTCAAAAGTTGCAAGTCTTTCTTCTGAAGGCCTCAGGCTTTCTTTGGATCTCACTGTGGTGTTCTGTCTTTCTTCAACAGTCAGCAGCGCATCAAATTAAATGTTTTAGCAGGGCGAACCTCCCTCAAAATGCCTCATAATGATGCTCTCAACATTAATATACATGTCTGGTCAATCAGCCATTTTTCTTAGAGGTTGCATAAAGATGATGCAAATTGCTAAGCTGATTTGCATGCAAACCCCACGGCCCCCACATTTGTTCATCTTAAGTTACATCTTTAGATGCAAATTATGCAACAAACTAAAAAAAAAAAAAAATTCCTCTAGCCTCTTGTAGGGAAAAATGTAAAAAAAAAAAAAATGTAAAGACTTACCGCTTCCGTTTCCGAATGTACAGCATCTGTATTAAAAAAGACATTAAAATATCTATTAACTAGATCATCAAAAGGAGTTAAGAGCAACGTAGGAGAATCTTGAATCAGTTCCTTACTATTGCCACCGCTAAGCCAATGAGGGTGATGATGCCGAAGGGCACCAGCAGCATTCCAACACCGGAGCCCTCAATCACCACGTCTGCAGCCGCGGTGGCGTTGAAGCTGCTCTCGTTTGTTGTTGCTGCTGTCGTTGTTAGGGTAACAGTCATAAATGTTCTTGAGGTGATGTTTTCTCTGGGTCCGAGGCTCGTTGAGAGCAACGGGTCCGTGGCGGTTGTTGTCGAGAGAAAACTTGACGCCGTCTTGGCAGTGTTCACAGCCATGGTCGGTTTCTCAAGCAAATTTTCTCAAACTTTTTCCCTTTATTTTGGTGTGGATGTTGACGTGTTGCTTAGTTTCTAACGTGCCTCATGGTCAATGCAGCCATCCTGCCATCGGTTTATTGTCTGCTGAGGCATTGATGGTTCTTCCTCCATATGAGCTGCAAAAGGAGACACAAGTAAAAGATGCCTTACATCTGTCTGTAGATATGCTTAAATCATTGTTTTTAGAAATCTAGATTTTTATTTAGCCCCTGGCTGTTAGTACCAGCAAGGTTGTGGCGGGTGTTTCTGTTTTTTTACTTCTTCTTTTTTTGTGGCAGGATGTGGGTAACAAACGTACAGGAGGAATCTGGTGTACATACTTCATAAAGTCAGAGGAATACTAACCACTCTAACTGTAACGTTCACCTCTAGGAAATGTGCTGGCAGCACTTTCAGACATCAAACTCAACTTACACCCACACACACACACACACACACACAGTGGCTCCATAAATATCCACTGCATGGCTTGAGCCCATGTTCCTCCCACCTACTTGTGTACTACACGCTTCCCATGAGAGCGAATAGCACTTTTCCCCCAAGATTTACACATATGAAGAGGTTCCTTTTTTAAAAGAGAATGCTTTTTATAGTGACACAGGAAGGCACAGACATATGATCCATTCCTCCCTCCTCATCCTGTCTGCTTTTGCTCTTAATGAGGAACATGTGCAACTGAAGCCAACCAATGAAAAACAAAGGCTGGTTTTAGTCGGCTGCTGTAGTTCAGTCTGCGTTGCCCTGCTCTGCACAAAAACAAACGCTCGCAGCTCTTTGCATGGGATCATGTCATGCTCCTCTTGATGTTATTTTTAGTTAAGATGTGCTGCATCTCGGCTGCTAATCCTGCCAACATGAGCAGGTCTTACCCTCAGATTAGATAGGCATACGTACCTCAACATACAACATGCATGTTAAGAGGTGAGCAGCAGCAGGACTGGGGCTACCTAACAGCAGGAAACATTCATAGGAAGAGGTAACATTTGCTCCAGTGTCTGTGCCGCCTCCTCCTCTTCTCCTTCCCCCTTCAGCAATGCAGGTACTGCACAGGCTGTTTACACTGACACAACAGCCATTTGCTCTAAGGATGAACTCCACAAATCAAAAGTAACCCTATCCTGGCTGCCACCCCCCAAGAGATTCCACCCTTCCAGTTCTTCGAGTTGCTTCCTTGGATTCACTGCCGCTGTCTTGCCCTTTTTCTTGTATTTCACACAACAGAGGCTGCTCTTGGGATGCTGCAAACAGAAGATCAGTGCTGTGAGCTCCCTCCCCCTTCACCCCGCAATTGGTCCGATGGTTTCAAGATGGTGAATGTGGTTGGCTGCGTCTGCTGCCCGTTTTGCTTTACAGGGATGAGAATGGGATTTAATGGCTGTGACCACCAGATGCTGTCAGAGCCATGTGAATGACTGCATCCGGGTGGTAGGTCTGAGGAAGTTAACCCTGTGATGGCTAACCCTCAATCCACTGACTTTACTCACACAAGCAGGAGATACAATACTGTTCAGGTTTTCTTTTCTTTTTTTTTTAATAGTCATAACTTTTTTTCAAAGTCATTTCTAGGCCAAATAGTGTGCTTAGCAACAACAAAAGGAGAGTATCAACCAAAATAAGTTTTCAGATTACGTGTAATTTGGCAGAAATCACAAACACAAATATGTAAAGTGAAGCAAAAAGTAGATACTAAAAAATGTGTTTTAATATTTTTTTTTATTTTCTTGTTTCTGAATTATAAAATTTATACGTGAAGTTTGTAAATCTTAACACGTTTTGCGAATGACAACAAAAACATAGTTGGGGAAAAATGGGTTTTTTGTGTACGCTCAT
Source organism: Poecilia latipinna (assembly GCF_001443285.1). Taxonomy (NCBI): domain Eukaryota; kingdom Metazoa; phylum Chordata; class Actinopteri; order Cyprinodontiformes; family Poeciliidae; genus Poecilia; species Poecilia latipinna. The sequence goes on from NW_015114838.1 coordinate 88,282, forward strand.
CTCTGTCAAAAAATTGTGCTATAGACCATATAAACTTTAATCTAACAAAGTTAGCTTAGGATGTTTAATAAAAGCTTTTTTTATTATTATTATTATATGGACCCTGTGTGGAAAGTTAAAGTCCTTTTAGCCAAGAAAAGCATGCAGAAAATTTAACATTAGCTACAGCTCAGATTAAAAGCAAAGCAATTGTTTTTATGTCTAAACATAAAAATATATTTCATTATAAATATGAATGTAAATGTATGAGATCCATTTCTAAAATAAGGGATCTTTCCTAGTTTGGTTTGTGTTCATTAAATATTATAAAATACTTTAAATTAAATTAGAACACTAATTAGTACTGCCTAGCATTTAACTTGTGGCCCATTTGCTCAAAGACTTCCTTTAAGAAAGAGGCTAAAATAATGTATTTAACAAACAAGAATAGAAAAAAAACCTAAACTTTTAAATCTGTGCATGTACAGAATTTTTTCCCCATCAGGTAGCAGTGACACAAAAACAAATTGGTTTCAAATAGCTTACAGTACATTCAGTAGAAAGATATTTTTTTATTTTTGTGGTTTAAAGGAGAATAAATTTAAATGTAAGATTTTGTTTACAAAATTAAAATGATTAAATGAGAAATGGAAAAGCTGGATCGTTTTCTTTTTATTTTATTACCCTATTACCATGTGATAATCACTTCCCATTGTACATTTTTATGATCCACAAACCGATTTTCTTTTTTTTTCTTTTTTTTTTTTGCTGGGAATTTTATTTGAAGTATTTTTAACAGGAAAATACACAAAATCAAACAAATACACTTTTTACTCCTCCAATGTTGGTCACAAAAGTACAAAGACTGCATTACAGTTAAATATGCTGTTTTTAAAAACAAAAATTAAAACCTGTTGTTTTTCATGAGTGGTTTCTGATGAGGAAGATCCAATTGCCAAAACATGCTTGGAATTTATTCCAAATAAAAATATATCTGATATATCCTTAGTTCTGACACAAACCCAGAGAGTTAAATGATCTCAGACCTGAAATTTGATAAAAACCCACTGAAAATTTATGTTTTTATCAGTGTTTTAAATTTAACTTTGAAGAGCACAGAAGAAAAAGAAGATAATAAAACACTCTTAGGAACCTTGAGTTGTAGTTAGTTAGTATAAATCCTCGTTGGGATTAAATGTCGTTTCACGGTTGTCCAAAATGGGCAGCAGTACAGCAAATGTTACAATTAAACTACTTGTGCACACACAAAAAATGATTTCGACTCTTATGAAAATCAGTCAGGAAAGGATCTGCAGACATACTGTTCATGCCATTTACGATGCTGAGGTGTTATTTAAAAAGGTCAAAAAGACCCTATGTCAATTTTCAGATCATTCTGCACCAATTTATTGAAAGCAAAATGTTTAAAATTCTTGAAAAACATTTTAAAAATTATTCAGGATCATTTAATTGAAAAACTTTCTTTGTATTTTAGAAATGCAGAGCTATAGCATATTATGGGTTTCTGATTACTCTGTATGATGATGAATCTAGTGAGGTTACACCAAACATATAGAAGTGTAATGTCTACCCGTTTGTGTTGTGGGGGTTCAGCAAAACTGGAACAAATTTAGGGGGTGCATTGTTTACACAACATTAAAATATATTTAGGAATCCATGTAATTTTCTGTTGGTAATGCCAGCAACATGCAGAGAACTGAAAACGGCTGAGAATCATGGGCCACGCTGCATAGCATGAAGAATACACTGCTGTACAATGCATAGGTTATGGCCATGCATCACAGGTTCACAGTAGAACGTCCCACAATCGTTGCCAGTAAAAGGAGTTCATTGTTGCGTTCATATGGCGCAGTTAAACCGCTATAGATGTAAAAGAAACATAGATCCAGGACAACTGACGGCTTCTGTGGGCCAGAACGCTTTTAGCATGAACCGAGGTGAAATGAAGCGTCCTGTGGTGTGACAAATTAGATTTTAAATTTCTGCTGGATATGAAGGGCAAAGCACCCTGAGAGCAGAAGAAGCATGAGATCATCTGGTTTATGATCTGTACAGGGTAGAAGCAGCTAGAGTCTCTGATGTGAATGGATTAATGAAATAATAATAAAAAAACCCTGCAGATCTGCTTCATGTATGCTAACCTGTATTGATGTTTTCAATTTTAAAACTCGGTGGTTCTGTAGTGAAGGTGACTCGCCTGCATTTTGTTCTATGTAGAAGAATTAGCAATCAAAATTAGGCAGCGCAGTGGTCATGCCTTATCCTCCCAGCATGAAGTTCGAACCATAGCTGAACCTTTAACCAATAATGCCTGAAGGACTCTCAGAATGGATTTATCATATTCTCACAGTGCCTGCATTGGTGTTCACAACACTTGAACTTTCTCATGTTTTGTCATATTAGATTCACACTTAAATTATTATTATTATTATTATTATTATTATTATTATTATTATTATTATTATTATTATTATTATTATTTTAACCTTAATAGAACAACACAAGGTTATGCATAATTTTGTGTGTGGAAGCAGAGAGATGTTTTTTTTGGTACAAATGTAAAAAGTATGGCCTCCATATTTATTATTGCATGTCTCCTGCATCTTTATGTATCGAGGCTGAAATTTCTCCACAGTCTTCTCAGTAAAATAGATCAAGCTCAGTCAGATTTAATAGATAATATTCATAAAAATACATTTGTGAAGTCATGCCACAATCAATTTTATTTAGGTTAATCTGTTATTTAATCTGGTCATGATTTGAATAACACCATTCCTCTGTGATTCAGACTCATGGTTCGGCAGGAAGGTAGATTTTTGCCCCTTGTGGATTTTTTTACAGAACGGACTTTTATTTTGCTCCTTTAACATTCCTATAAACTCTACGGTCTTTCCTCTTCCTGCTGAAGTAAAGACTCCCCACAGCTTGCTTCCACTAACACCATGTTTCACAGTGCAGGCGATAGTTTGAGAGTTAAATGCAGTTTTTATTTTCTGCCATATGTGGAATTTTTCTACAGGTAAACACGATTCATTTTGATATCATCCGATCGCGGCACTCTCTGCTAGATGGCTGCAGAACAAGCTGCAAGTCTTATAATTTCATTTCAGCAATGCCTTTTACTTCTTGCTACTCTTTCATAAAGTCTAGATTTATAACTTATAGTTGACCAGTTGACATGTTACCTGAGCTGTGGATCTCTGCAGCTCCTCCAGAGAAATATTCAGCCTGTGTTTTTTAAACAACCAGTCACACGCTGGTTGTTCAAAGGTCATGAATGCTTTTGCCTGACACCGAACCAAGCCTTCCTTTCACCATTTAAATCAATGCATGTTTGGTTAATTCAATCAATTAAGTTTATTTGTTTTGCACATTTCAGCAACAAAGCAATTCAAAGTGCTTTATATCGTAAAAACTGCATTTCTAAATAGATACAAAACTGAGCAGACAGTTTGTTTTGTTTTGTTTTTCTGTGAATGCAGCCTGCTGCAGCCCGTCAGTATGAACGGGATTAGGTGAGGTTAGTATTTAGTCAGATTTTTAAGGATGACTCACAAGAATATAAGAAAGTACTTTACAAAACTTTCCTTTTCTTCCTATAGCTGCAGTCTTTCTCAAAGTAAAGGGGATGATACATGTTCCCCCTCTTTAAAAAAAACACATCCATTCATTCAATTAACCCTGCATATTTTTCAGGTTACGCCATGCTGCTTGTATGCACGTTTTTGCACAGCATCACAAGGTTTGTGAAACTGTGAACTGCAGCTCGCTCAATAAAAGGGACGCGCTTTTCAAATATTTACAGAGCGTCTCAGACACAATCTCAAATTGCAGTATCTCACGTTACACCAGTTCTTTCTTCTTCTGTGCTCACAGAGAAAAAGGAGGCACAAGACGAGCAGGAAAGCAAAAGGGGAAATAGGAAACAGGAAAGGAAATGGTATTGATATCCTCCAGCACTACAGATGAAATAACAAAAATACAGCTTAATTGCGCACATTTCTGAAAGGGAATGTCCATGAAAACTTTCAGCAGCCTGCTGAACTAAAAGTTTATATCACAGGCTGAAAGAAATGAGCATTTTACTGCTGTGATTCAAAATGAGATAATGTTCCTATGTACAAAACGTTATTGAATTGTTAATTATCACAGAAATGAAACAAAAAATACTGAAGTAGTAATTGCTTTAATCTGATTTCAGAATGTAGCAATGAGCCAGGAAATTTTAAAACAAAATCAATCTGGAATATTACATAAATATTTTTATTTTATTGTTATTAATTTAAAACATTTTAACAAAGACTTTTACATTGTGCTGAACTCCAGAACGTGTTTGTCTACAGTACATGAATATACTCTTCTAATACTCTTGGATTGATTTCTTGTGTACTCATGTGATCGGAACTTTTTTTTTCTTTTATTCAGCCTAATGGTTTGACTGTTACGAACCACTGCCACCTAGTGATTATGTGGCGTCACTGCAGCGGTACTGCAGTATTAGATAACATATTGTGTTTGTAAAATACAAAGCCTTTCTCTCACATACGCGACTTATATCTTTGATTTAGAAAACAGAAAAAATGATTATAGGAAAACTCTTAATTATTTTAGTTTCATGGGGTTATATGAATAATATGCAATATTATTAACATTTGTCTCAAATTGTTCAGAGCAACAAATACATTTTATTGCAGCATTTTGATTATTGATTTATAAAGACAATAAAATACACACCTGTAGATACAGTTCACATTGTAAACAAAGTTAGCTCCCAATTTAACATAGACTTACAGCATCATAACATGGTGTCAGAATAGTTTCTAGAAACTGAACCTATCAAGCTAAAAAACAAAAATTTTCAGAGAGACTTAATTGATTAAGGAAATGGACTGGAGTGATTTTCTAAGCAAACTGACCACTAAAAGCACTGAATGAGTGAATGAGCTACATTCACTCATTTACACACCAACATGCAACTTGGGTGTAAGTGCGTCACCCATGGACACATCAACATGTGATATAAAAAAGGTCCTCTGCCCACTGAGTCTAATCTAAACAAATGCAAGTTTAGTTTAAATCCAGACTTTGACTAGGCCACTCTAATATCTTGTTGTTGTTGTTTTTTTTTAGCTAATCAGGCATTACTTAGCTAGTGTGTTTTATATTGTGGTCTTGAAATTAAGATCATAAACTGATACATACATTCTCCTTCAGGATTTTCTGTCAAAAAACAGAATTCACGATTTCACCAGTAATGTCCAGACATCCAGCAGAAAACAAGCCTGTGTCTGACTGCTATGTAGCAATTTTCCTCAAATACTGTTAGTTTTATCCCACATATAATGCAATGCAGGCTTTTGTCTCACAGAATATTTTTCCAGAATGTGAAATGGACCTTTGATTTTTGTTGTTGTTTTGTTTTGTTTTTTTGTTTGTTCGTTTTGGTTTTTTATTTTTTTATTTTAATACTTTGTTCCACATCTGTTCTCAAATTTCCTTGGATCAGGGCACGAAGTGATGCTTTTTGAGCGCTTTTAGCCTGCTTCATGTATTCCAACAGGTTCAGCTGGATCTGAGAAACTGGTGTGACAAATGAGGGACAGGAAACCAAAAACATGAAACCTGCATTTATTTTACCAACAAAATGTCGTGTACTTTTGTGTCTCTGATCCATTTTTACCTCCTTATCCCTTTCAAAAACTGTTTTGATTTTTTGCGTATGACAGAATTTGACATTTACTTATGTCTTTAAATTAGCTCATTTAAATGTTGTAATACAATTTTACATCAACATTATTGGATGCCTTCATGTCAAAGATAATCCTAATCATTTGTGGGAGATGTAATTCTAAGACGTAACAGAGTTTTATGTTTTCATTGGTTGTTTATGCTGATTTTGAACCATGTAAGGTTTTTGGGCTTGAGCCTCCTTTTTAGGCAAAACTTTGTATTAAACTACTGAGGACAAACATTGATGGACCGCGCTGTAGCCATTAATTCGAGGATGTGGGTTAGCAGTGCATGTTAGTTGAGCCATTGTGGTGGAAATTAATGTGCAATTAGCGGGACTATCTCAGGCATTATACCATCTGAACCCACTTTGAGCCCTCGATATCTGCAGGACAGAGAGAAGGGAGAGGTTTTAATGAAAGAGGATGAGTGAAAAAGATGCATGGGATAAAATGTTGAATGGGTGAGGTGAAGGGTGGGAGAGTGAGACTGAGAGAAACAAAAGAATAATGATCAGCTAAATATATGTTGAATGGATACACTCAACAGAGGTCTCTGATTATCATCCTCTCATATATTTCGTTCTGCTGAATACCTTTCCTGCACCCTAACACAAGTTTCGTATTAAATTCATTCTAATCAGTTTAAAGTGCCTTTGTGTTTTTCTGAGTTATTTTTATTGCATGTGAGCTGACTGCATTGTTTGAAAAGAAAAATGGCTGTTAAGTCAGAAAATTTCTGCATAGTCACATTTTTTTTTTGCTTACTTCACAGACCAGCACTAATTAACTTTGTGAGATAGGAGGCATTTCTCTAATGGTCGAAAATGAAAGCTGATGTAATGATGTAGTCATACAAAATTGGACTTTAACTGAAGACACAGAAAAATATTAGCAGAAATGTATTTTATAGCTTGTGTGAAATCAAACTAATTTTAGTTTAGTTCCCGTCATAAGGTGGAGGCTGAAGAAAACCAATGGCAACTCCTGTTGCAATGAAAGACCAAATGATCATTAGATTATTTGAATGAAATGGGAAAAAAATATTACAATAAGCAGTACAATTCAGCACATGGATTGGTGAAATTACTTTTACTGGGTGAAACATATTAGTTCAATGTTGAAATTCCTCAGTAACGCTACATGAAGCAGACGGTGATTTTCTAAAGCACAAACACAGAGTTGAAGGTGAAAGAAGTTATATCAACAGTTTCCCTGTTGAAGACCAAAACAGCAAAAATGAGAATAAAAGACAGATCAAGCTGAGCAGTTTAGAAACAAATGTAAGAGGCGAGGCTGAGATAGCAGAGGGATGGCAGATATATAGGAAAATCCTGTTAGATGTCGAGATGGAGGAGAGGAAATGAGGAAGCACACAGAGAAGTTTAAGTGACGCTGTGAGGCAGAGTATGGAGAGAGCTGCTGTATGAGAGGAAGATGACAGGGATCGGGTGAGAAAGCCTCTGTAAAATGGCAGGGGTAGAGCAAAATGAAGAAATCCCAGCCTTATTTGTTTACAACCACTTCTGGAAAAGAAAATCTGCACATTCCCCAGCAACCAGGACAACAGTGGTGCAGTTATTTGACTTCTAAAACCATCCAGATGAAGTAGAAATTAATATTTCAATACCTAGCCACACTGTTTGGTCTGGAAATTCAACTTTAAATGCTTTGTTTTATTTGTTTTACAAGCAGAAATTAAATCTAAATATGCCCCACAAAATTTCTTTAACACAATTGTTTTTCAACGGCAACACCAATGGTGGATTTGATTTGTATAAGAAATTAGAGCCCAGATCTTGTAATAATGTCACGTCCAACTTAGGAGCATCTGTGTATATTTCTAATGTATTCTCTTCATTTCATTGTTTGACCTGTAGAGAACATAAACCAGCAGAAATGCTAATAAACAGTTTACCTCTGCAACTTTCACAACACCTTTTTTTGTACAGTGACAATGTTGAAACTATAAACTCTGGTGTGTTTGACAGTGTCCAACTTATCCGGTGAGAATTTGGTAGATCTTAAAATTGAAACTTTATTGTCTATTTTTAGTTTAACTTAACAATGGTGGTACTCGACTCTCCTCTAACACACACATAAATGTATTTATGACCCAAGTCATGCAGTTTTAAATACAGTTATCCCAGACAAGTGTTTACAAACATTTGAATTCAAGGGAAGCTACAATTTTTTTTGTAGCTTCCCTTGAATTCAAATGTTTGTAATTACAAAAAAATTACAAAAAATATTCTCACCAAGTTTTCTGGCACTTAGCAAATAGACATAGTTTTGGTAATTCTAACTAATCTAAATCAATAAATGTATGGTTTGATTTAACATTGAACAATGAGAAAAAAATCATTTGTGTATTTATATTCAGTATGTAAATATCATCTCTACATACCTTACTGTAAATATTAGTGTCATGTTTTATATTTCAAAAGTGTACAGCTTCATCTGGCTTGATTTGTTATTTTGTTATCAGGTTATTTATTTATGTCTTTTTTTTCATTCTAGTCTTTAAACTACAAAAATATCCACATAACTACTTTTGTCTGTCTGATATAGTTTGAAATATATCAGATAAACAATATGTTTTATATTGGAAAAGTGATATGTACGGTTTTTATGGCTTAATTTGTTATTTTGTAATCATGTTATTTATTTGTCTATTTTTTCAAACTACACGGATTTCCACATAACTTGTCTATATGATATATATATATTTTTTTTTTTAATTTTTAAAGTGATTTTACAATCAGCTTCTCTACTGTGTAGCCTTTTTTACTCTCACTTTAGTAATTTAATAGACGGCTACTTTTCACTTGTACTTGAGTAAACATATTGAAGTAGTGCTACTGTACCAAGTACATTGTTTGGATACTCAGCCCACCTCTGTTTCCTACTTTAGAAGTTTGACCGTTTTATTCAGGCTGGTTTGCGAGGGGGGGAGCTTAAAATGAACATCATGTTCTTTAAGCATCTAAGTGAAATATACATGTTGCAAATGAGATGTGTGAAAGACTGCTGAAAAGAAACAATTAGGAGTTGCGTCTTCAGTTCTCTAAAAAACACTCCAATCGAATCGAAGCTGCTTTTTCCATCGCTGCTGCTGCAACGTGGGGTTTCCCAGCGCCGACTGCAGGGTTACCGCGCCCATCTCATCGGTCGATGGCTGCTTGAGAGTCATACTACGGACAGGGCAGGTGTTGGGTTTTGCAAAGGTGAGAATCTAGACTCCCTTGTTGGTGAAGAATAGTGACTTTTAAAATTAGCTGGATTGACTGCCAGTGCACTGTCATCCACACAAGGCTTGTGGGTGTGATTTCCCCCACCCCCTCCCCTCTCCGCCTGGTTGTCAAGCTCCCCAGCCGTAGCCTGCGTTCGGGAAGGGCTGCTCCTCAGAAATCTACGCTAGCTGGCTTAGCTAGTTAGAAAGCTAGCACTGTGCTGTTCGTTGATGCGTGGATCGGAGGAATACGCCGTCTTGGTTTCCAGTCAATGCCAAAACGCAAAAACAGGCGCAGATTGAATCAGGTAAGGCAAAATCAAACTATTATATTGCGTTATCGCAATTTAACAGTTAAATGTTAATCCCATTAGCTGGTGAATTGTGGTATAATCGAACTGCCCGGGGGTGGGGTAGCAGCAGCTAGCTTCTTAGCCATCAGTTAGCATCGGTTTGCTAACGATAAGCTTATTTTATTATGAGCTGTTGCATGAGTGTTTGCCGTAAAGGTGGGGGTTAATCTCGGAACTTTGTGTCAGCAGCGGGTGGGTAGATAGTGGCAGCCATTTGTGTGTATTACATCCAGGCAATTACGAAACATTAACTACTCTTAATGTCGCCGAAAGGTTCTGGGATTCGTTAAAGCAGCGTTCTTGTTAGCCTTTCAAAACTGCTGTCAGTGAAGGCAATAATGGCCCAGTCAGGGGAGGTGCTTCTTGGCCTAAAATACGACTCTCAGAGCTACTGAGTCGCTGAAAATTTGAAAAAAAAAATTTTTTTTAAAATAACAATAATTAATATCGCGTGCTGTATATGTTGCATGCAAAGTGATTTGTATTCTAATCTTAAATGTAAAGATGTTGCTTTGGATTCAGGTTGACACATAGGGTTGGGCTGAATCAAACGTCCTGTAAACAAATTTGCCATCAGATGTTTGTAAATTACAATAACATCTAATCTACTAACATGGCTTAATTCTGTACCTTATCAGTATTAGCTTTCTTTAATTGTGCTTGTAAAAAGTCAGCACTTTAGGATAGAGGGAACATTAATGTGGGCGCGTTAACACCCTGTTTATGGAAGCCAATACGTTAGCTTACTTCGGCCCCAGAGGTGCACCGCCTTTCCTTGGAGACCATCTAAATTTCTACAACATATAATAGCAAATTTCGTTTACTTTTTTTGGGGGGGAAAAATAAAACACCCCGAGTGTTAATTACATTTATCTCACTGACACGATACAGGCCACCGACGCCCGACCTTGCTGTTTTTTTCCTACACTCTTGGGTTCTACTACAGGATTAAACAACCCCGTAAATATTCTGACACGGTGCAATTAAATTAGCCGGGGCCAGTAGCGTTTAAAGAGATTGGTCGTGTCCGAGTAAGTGGATTTCTCTGGGACGGTAAACAAGACACTTTCTAGGTTTATCCGGTGTTGGCTTAAAAGCTAACTACATAGCACTCCGTGTAATTGCGGAAGATCAGCGGAGTCCTCCCTGAAAGCGGCTGTGGTTTCGTTATTTTGCATTAGACAATGTAGCCGTTCGGTTTCCGTGGCGTAAATTTCTTAGAAACTTATGGTTGGACTACATTTCCGGTAAATCGTTGTTGACGCTTAAGTGAAATATAGGAATTTGAGCGTTTATGTGAGTTTTTCTTCCGAATATGAGCGTTGTCCTGCCTGTAGGCCTACACCGACAATCTGTTAGCAAAGCTAACTAGCAGACAGCAGTCTGCAAGATGGCGTTTAGCTGCATCTTCTCACATTTTCATTAGTGCATAGCATATTATCAACACATAGTGTGTTGCTAACTAAATTCATATATTTGATTGGACTTTGACAGCAATCTGATTCTTAGCCTCTTGACGCAATATTATGCGGAATTACTGACATGTTCTCACCTTACAAACAACATGAACAACAAACTAACTGAAAATCTTTCAGAGAGGCATTCAAATACAATGCAAAGCATTTGATTTGTTTGTAACAGTGTTGAAGGCAAATCACAGTGCTTACACAGAACTTCTTCCGTAGCTGTTTGCACACTGAATACAGTGTTGGTTCAACATGCACACTGCAAACACTTAGAGATTACCTGTCAGGTTTGTTAATGCAGTTTATTTTACAGCTGCCCTGTAAAATATTGCATAATTTGTTAACTTTTTATGTCCAAACTCATTGTTTAATTTTTAGTATTAAGTTTATGTATACCTTCTTTAATAATGCACATTTTCCCCTCTCTTTGTACAAGAACTGAAAGAGAATTTCTGCTTCAGGACAGTGACTTTAATTGCAGCCATTAATCTAGGCACTTTTTCAAACAAAGTGCCTGGATCTTTTTTTTTTTTCATGTGTTTATGAAAGAATTAAGATTAAACTCATCCTTTTATTAAGCTGAAAACATATTTCTAATGCCTGGACTGGCTTTACTACTATTTCTGTTAGCAGACATGGATTGGATTAGGGACTCATTGACTGAGGATTTCAGCTTTTAGGATTATGGAGTTGCTCAGTGATGTTGCTAGTTATGGTCTTTTCCATGATCCAGATTTAGATCTGTAAAACATTGCATTATCAGAACTCAGCCGTCTTTTGTAAGCAGATGTTTATATGTGCCCCTCTTTCCTCTAAGTGGGTTAAAATTGCAGCTTCACTTTCTAGAGTTGCAAACAAACACATCTCTTTAAGCCTTGCAGGACTTGGAAACAGCTAGTGAGCTGCCACTCCAGGCTGTTTGCTACTGCTCATTGTTTATCATGCAGTCAGCTGACCCTGATCAGGCGCTTGGAAAGGAGAAGTGATGAGAGAGAGGAACTCCGTAACTGTAGGCATCCACAGATCTTAATGGGAAATGTGCAGCTATTTCTGTTCTCGACGTGGGATATGTAAAATTTGGTTATGGCACAAAGGTGTTACACATCAAAATTCAAGTTGTGAATGCAAATTACATCTAGGTTAGAAAGAAATCTAAATAATTAAATGAGATTTGTAGGGGGGAAAAAAATGGCTGTAACACTTTAATGGGTACTGAAAGTGATTTGGACTGCTGCAGAAATAGTTAGTATCGCATCTGAGAGCAAAGTAATGTGGTTCTGAAACCCAAATTAAACAATATTCTCTAGATGCTTTCAGGCGCCTCAGATAAAACTGGAAATAGAGGGGTTTTATTGTTGTTTCTATATGCAATGTTCAGTAATAAAAATATTATATATTAGATTTAAAAACCATAAAAAAACTAATCAAAGATGAAAAGAAAAATGTAAATTAATTTAAAAATGTTAATTACTGTCAAAGTAGACATAAATAATTCACAGAAGATTAGGGCTATGTAATATTTTATGTATAAAAATATGGAATTGTGTTAATAATGTTGAGATTTGTTCATAGCAGGCTTAACAAACAAACTAGTGCAATACTACAAATTACACACCAATAAACAGAATCATCTGAAAATTGATCAAATCCGTTGAAAAAGTACAAAGAGGTTAAATCTGAGTTTAGATATTAACTTTAAATTCTGTTGTGACAAAGATTGCATTCTCCTGTCTCTGGATGCAACTAAATAATAACTATATTCCATGACACGTTTTATTACAAGATTAATGAGCGTAAGAGGATCATCTATGTTAGAAAGGTCAACCAATCAGCAAATCTGAAAGATGATGTAGACGAGTAGAGAAGATTGTCAAACACGTCCTGCAACCTCCAGTGACATTAGTGTACCGACTGAAAGACACCAGGTAAGGGAACTGAGAGGCAAACTCAGCTATTTACCGCTTATCTCACGCTGTCGTTATTTATAGTTTGTCTTGGGTGTGGCTATTAGTGAAGCTTTAATTGATTTAGATTTAGCTTCTGGATAGAATATAATTTGTACTTAAAGCTCATGTCAGGAGTATCTTTTTAAAGGTTATGCTTATTGTCTGTAGAAATCTAGTTTGCAGAAGAGATATTTAAAATAAGTAAATGTATTCCTGTTCATTCATAGATTTTAATGTTTCCCACTGTCAGAAAATCCATCAACTCTGGCAGAGGGCCACGAATGATGGTTTTAAATATTAATAATCACAAACAATGGAGTGTAATTATGTGTTCCCAGTTGTAGTCGTATTAATACAAGGATGTATTAAATTATAATTGCAATCTTTAAGTAATTTGTGACTACCTACAAATAAAATATACTGTTAGGGATTTGCGATTTTTTAAGTTTTTCTTGTCATACAATTTAATGAGCTGTTGCACAAGAATCATCTTAAACTAAATACTTTTGTTTTGCAAGCCAATTAATCTAATTGCGTTCTATACTTTTGATAAATGAGACATTAGTTGGTTTAGTGCGAGTATAAAAACTAGTTTTATGGCTTGAATTGAATATATTTACTTTATTAGCTGGACATTTAGACGTCCTCTTGGTGCTGTATTAATATAAGTGGCTTATTGATCACTTGGCGAAAATTCTGACTATCCCAGGGATTGAGGTCAACAGGATAATGACTGCTTTTCGGATCACAGGAAAGTCATGCCTTAACAGGATTTGTCTGCTGATCTGAATTGTGTGTCAGGACACATCGACATTGCAGCCGAATTATAAGGTTGAACAGGGAACTGTATGTTGCCCATTTTGTTCTCTCTGCTGGTTAAATTGCTTTTGGGCCATTACCATTTTGCATTTTAGATTTCTAAACTAACTTTAAATATAATGTTGCTCTTAAAAAAAAAAAAAAGATTGACCGTGTATGCTTACCTTTTTCTCTCCCCTTTTCTTTTTTGTCCCTTTTTAGATAAACAAGTGCCCTGATAGTTGGAGTAAGGTAATTAAAAAAGCAGGATAAGATGAGTGAACTGGACCAGTTACGCCAAGAGGCAGAGCAGCTCAAAAATCAGATAAGAGTAAGTAACAACATTAAGTTGTCCATATAGAAGTTGGCGCATGTGATGTATGCCAACGAGCTAAATTCTCTTTTTTTTCCCAGGATGCTAGAAAAGCATGTGCAGATGCCACACTATCACAGGTAATGTCTGACAGAGTGCTTTCAGAAAGATTCATTGTGAATACAGTAAAATTCAGTGGATTATTTTGAGCTTAACAAAAGTCTGTAACGTTCTGCAGATTACAGCTAATGTCGAAGCCGTTGGCCGAATCCAGATGCGTACAAGACGAACGCTGCGGGGTCATTTGGCCAAAATCTATGCCATGCACTGGGGGACAGACTCTAGGTACGTCAACGATATTTTCTAAACACGGATTTTTAGCTTAAATCCTTTTCCAGTTGTCTAATGTTGTTCCTGCTCCTGTTTTTAGGCTTTTGGTCAGCGCTTCTCAAGATGGAAAACTCATTATTTGGGATAGCTATACCACAAACAAGGTGAGTTTTATTTAAGGATACAGTAAAAATGAAATGTGCAGCAGTATGGATGCACAAATCAGTGATTTGTCTTTTTGCACAATTTAATATTTTTATTCCATAAATAAATATGTTCCTCTTTCAGAAGAAGAAAATTAGTTTGTTGGTGGTTCTTTGAACTGATCCAAGCAAAAACAGAATTATACCGCAACACCCATTTTTTTATGTGCTGAAGCCGATACTTTAGTTCTTAAAACAGAACTGATGAGTGGGTTTTAATTTCTGTTCTTTTTAGTACATTAAAATGCTTTTGAGGTAAACTCACAGCAAATGTGTTTTTTTTAATGTGTAATAAAATATTAGTTGTCCTTCTGGTGTTCACGCCAGTTTTCTCTAACCTGTACACTTTGCTTAAGCATAAAAAAGTGAGTTATTTACTGAAGGTGCAACAAGCAGTTTTGTTGCTGATGTCAAGTTTTGATCTGCTACTTTAAATTTATGTCTATGCCAGTTTTTTAAACAACTGTATTACAAGAACATGTTAACGCAGCATTCAGAGTATATTTCCTAGCCTTCCTGCTGATAGAAGTCATTAATTATTCACAATAGGAGGAAAAACAATGTCATGCAGTGAGTGTGAGATAGCAGTTGCTGTAAAAATAATCATTTTATAACAAAAGGCAGCAGGTTTGACAGTTTTAGGCTTTGCGTTAATGATTAGTATGGCCATCATTATTGAAACTTGCCCTTACCAAAGCTCTTTTCTAAAGATTTCCCAAAAAGCTGCAAATATTTCCAAATCCAAACAGGTCGAAAGCTTAAATTCTTAACCGTAGAATGACTTTCTGGTACTTTATTCAACCTTCCTGTTATCTGTTTTAAGTTTTGCTCTCTCACCCTGATTTAACCACAGACATGTCGCCTACAAGTCTTTGCTTTCTCTGATATCAAACATCACTTAGTCGGAGGCTTTGAATTTAAGTAACAGTTAA
>NW_015114839.1:0-27166 GCF_001443285.1 Poecilia latipinna
AAGCTGCTTCTTATCCTCCTCCTTCCTCCTCCGCTGTATGTTTACCTCTTCCTCCTTTCACCACGTCCCTGTCTGTGTTTCTCAGGTGCTGTGCTGCATTAGGTGTAACGGGGGGTGGTGTGTGTGTGTGTGTGTGTGTTGCAGGGAGCCTGAGTCAGAAGGAAATGAACCTAATAAATCAAGTTCTTGTCCCTGTCTCTTCCCAGCCAAAACAACGTGCCTACCTGCTTCTTTGCTGCTGCACTGTTTGGACAAAGGCTATCTTAAGACTTAATGAGTTTCACAGGTATTAATCCATTGTTTGTTTTTTACAACAGAATCTGTGCGTTGTACAGAATTATGTAGTTTTGGTTAATTTGATTTCTTCATGTTTTGACATTTTGAGGTTTTTTGGAGAACTTTACTTCTGTTTAAATCACCTTTGACTCTAAAGCCTGCTGCTTTGCAACGACATCGAAACCCATGTACAGTAGGGCTGAGCGATGATGAAAATGGGTAATAATACTGGTGACTGTGATAATTTTACTTCTTTATTCTTGCAATAAAAAGTAAACAATGTTGACGTCTTTCTGCTTTGGGTTTATAGCAAACATAGACCCCAGATAGGGCTGGACAGTAAATAAATAATATATATCGCAATAGGCACGTGATCAGTATCAATAGATAATGCGTCTGATAGGATTTTCAATAATTTCACTGAACTCCGAGCTAGAACCGCACAGCATTCTGGGGATGTAGGCAGAGGAAAGGCTTTAGCCTCTCAACCTGTCACGGCTAGGTGGCATCAGCTAACTCGCTCATTGGTTACCTAGCAACAACTCGTTCAGTATCTTGCAGCACAGTGCCTCATAGCTGCTTAAAAATAAAAACAACTATGTTGAGTGAAAACTGTGGATAAAACAGGAATGTTAAAAATCGGCAGAATTTCCGATATTTAACACAAAAAACGAATAAATAATTATCCATCGATTGAAATGAAACGCTTATATTGCAATATGTTTTTCAGGCATGTTTTCCAGCCCCGGATAACGAGTCGTCTGTCAAACTCACGCTTAGTACAGGCCAAGTAGGTTGTCTTATGTTGTGTACAGTGATATTACAGTGCTGGTAAATGTGCAGCTGTAAAATAAACATAAAATATCTCTTAACTTTGCAAATGTAAAAATTCACAGTAGTTAGATGGACTGACAATAAATGGAAGTCGAAATAAACTGGAAGAAAGGAAAGACATCTCCATCAAGAGAAGCTGGATCAGATAGTTTATTGATGGTTGTGAATATATTTGCAGTAGTGGGGCATCGATGGCAATTTTCTAGAGGATCACTAATCTTTAAAAAGCCTGACCTGCTGATTTAAATTATAACTTATACCAATTTATTCGTTTTTCGGTCTGCAGAGTCACTAAGGCTGTGTTCACACTGCAGGCAAATGTGGATCAAATCTGAATTTTTAGTTTTATTTTGAGGCTAGTTACCAGGACAGACGTGCTAGAATGAACGTGAACTCCCAAAACTGATGCTTATTTATTTTTATTTTGAGTCACGTCCATGTGTTGTCCAGAATCCGACTCGTGTCCAATCTTTCTGAATGCGGTTCCGACGGGAACAACCAAAACGAATTCGATGTGACTTTGACGGCACGTTCTGCCGTCGTTTGCCAAAGCTGTGCACCGGCGGGAGGTGCTGGTCATTAGCAAGATGGACAGCAGCTGTGGCAGTAATCTGCCCCCGATGCAGATTACTGTAACCCAACGCTCCCGCACTTCTTCACAGAGATGGATCAAATAAAATTACATGAATGCATTTTTGTGTTGGACACTTTACAAAACTAAATCTATTTTTCTCTCGTGTTTCCCACACCAGAGTACCGCGTGAGACGTCAGTTTTGTTGTTGTTCTTTGCTCAGTTCACTCCGGAGTCAGATTTAGGCAACATTTTAACAGTAACGTTAAAAACCTCCGCTTTGATCTGTAAACCCTCTAGAGCTGAAACGATTAATCGTGATTAATTGATTATTGAAGTAACAGTCAACTAATTTAGTAGTCGATTAATCTTTAACTAGACTACACAGATTTTTAAAAAATTACACTTTCAGAGCAGTAATTAAGCCAAAACTGCACAAAATGTGATTATATTTTGCATTTAAGATAAAATCACCTTTGTCTGTAAATATCTTCTACCTAAAACTCCTCGACTGGCAGTTTTAGTTCAGATTCTATAAAGGAAAGCTGTCATTGCATTCTAGACAATAAAATTTTAAATTTTTTAATTAATGTATTTCTTTTAGTGTATTTTTACATAGTTCAAAAAACTTAAGACATTAAATGAAAAATATGCAGAACATGCCAATTTTTTAAATTCGATTAATCAATTTGATGGTTAAATTATCAGATTAATCAATGACTAATTGAGTTAATCGATTAATCTAAGCAGCCAGATTAATTCATTAATTGCATTTAAAAAAGTTGCCATAGAATAATCTATTACAAAAATAATCGTTAGATGAAGCCCCAAAACCTTCCACCTCTCTGTTTTCAACACCGATTAGCTCTTATCGCACAAAACAATGTATTAAAAGCGCACCTCCGGTTTATGTTTGATTCACACGTCAAATTTCTCTCCGGCGGCTATAAGAGGCTAAAGCTTTGTGTTAATTAATTTGCAAAACGACATTATGTATCTGAAAAAAAATTAAATGTATTGTGTGGGCAAAAAATCCTGTAAAGCACATATGTGCAACCTCAGTTAAAACTGGTCTTATAGAGGCTGTCCCTGTGTCATCCTGAAGTGAGAGAAGTACCTGGTAAGGTATTGTTTATGTAATCTGAAAGATTTTTTTTGCATGTCAAATGGCAGCAATTTTGATCTTTTATGGAGTTCAATTTAAAATAAACTTTCTTTTATGTAAATCCAGCCGAGCTTTTACTGCCGTCTCCATTTCCTGTTGCAGATGACGACTGAAACTGTGTGAGATAACAACACGCTTGGTGTCTTGGTTTCATAAGCCTCATAAAGGAGTCTGAGCAAAGGCATTAGCAGCTGTTTGTCACAGCCTCAGAAGAATTTTGTTTAATAGCAAATATGGAAAGTGTTTCTGATTTTTGAATAGTTCTATGCAGTTTAGGCTTTGTGTTAACTTTAAGTGTTTTAAAAGTGACTTAAGAAGGCTGATTACAAAAATACTTACTAAAAACAGCTCCATTTTATAATTTCTACCGTAATCGTAGTGGTTTTTGAAGCTGCAGGAGTTTTTGGGACTCTGGTGTATTTTTTTATTAGCTTTTTACAGTCTGAATCGTTTTGCTTTTGTTGGAACAGAAGCGCCTCCCTCCAGCGTGAGATGTTTGCACTCAAACTGTGGGAATCGGACCAACATAAAAGCGAAGCGATCAAAAAGCTTCACTTCAGCCTCGCCAGATTGTTGAAGACGTTTCCTTCCCTTTGTTTCTAGCTTTTCCCCCACACGGCTGTTAGCAAGCACCGGCCCAGATGTCATGCAACTTGTTTTCACCAGGCCTTTTCTCTCTCTGCCGCGCGGCTACAAAGCTGAGCCTTAGAAAACCAGCTGGTCCTAGACTTGCTTACTTTCTTCTATTTTTCTTTTTTTTAAACACAATGTTCCCCATCTTACCCGTAGAGCTGTGTCTCTTTTCCAAGTCTCCATCTTTATTGCTTCTCTGACACGGATGCTCACTGTCAAGCTGGACAGGAATTTATCAACTCTCTCTTCTTTTTTATGATTATTTTCTCCTGGGGTTTATTTTAAACTTTGGAAATAGTTTTTCCCCTTCCCCCCCATGACACTTTCTGCTCATAAAGAGTCTTTGTTTTTGAGGTCTGCACACATGGAGCGTATTGGATTAAATGCAGATCTTCACTTGCAGTTTACTGAAAACAGCAAGTAATCGTGTTACATTGCAGAGTATTATGCTTGTGTTTGAAGTTCGGTTCAACAATCTGCTCACATTTAGGCTCTGAAAATGCAGAAATCTGAATATTATGTCTAATTTCCAGCTCAGTCTGATTTTTCTTTAGAAGCTGTAATAACTGTTTGTGTGAACCTTTATATCTGTCACACCTGAATTTCTTTGTGGGTAGACACCGGCTTACATCAGAGGACCGTAGCATCCATACATCTGCAGCAGGTCCGCTGATGGTTCCTCATTCTGGACAGAGGCTTCTTAAGAGGCTCCAAGACTCTGGAACGTTCTTCCATTATGTTACCATTTAAAAATCAGGACTGAACGACTCCAAAGTTGACGAGTCTACTATCCCAACTAGCTTGTTCTCTTTCTGTGCTTCTTCTGACTTGATTTGAACATTGCTAACTTCTAGCTGTTGTTCCTCAGCAACAGCTAATCTGCACATGACTCATTGTTTGCATCAGGTTTTAGATTTTCAGATCGATTGGAGGGCAGTCGAGCTGAAAATCTACTGATTCCAATCGCCACACAACTTCATCCAGACTTCTTGCCTTTCTTCTTACTGTGTGATTGGTGATCATTTGTTTCACTAATTAAATTATCACTAAAATTATTGCCTTTTTTATTACTGCTGATATGATTAATTTGATTAATCATGATGCATCAATTATTGAAATAATTGTCGACTAATTTGGTAATCGATTCTAAAAATGACCATTTCGCTGGAAGAACAACACACTCAGTGCAGTAATTAAGCCAAAACTACAAAAATAGACGCATTTAAGATTAAAAACAAGTCTTTGTCTGTAAATATGTTCTACTCAAAACCTCCTCGAGTTGCATAATTCCAGCTTCACCCTGTTCAGATTATGTAAAACTATCCAATTATGAATTGGTTAAACCATAATATAGTCAATTGATCAGCCCTCCTCTGTATTGACAAGCTTTTCACAAGTTGAAGTTATTTTTTTAGCTACACTCTTTGCTACAAATTATCACTAAAACAATGCTGCCATTGCACTTTTGGCAATAAAATGTTCATTTTCTGATAAAAAAAAAAAAGAATGCAATAGTTTAATTTGATCTTTTATGCATTTCTAATATTGTATAAAACAGGCTTGAATGAAAAATCTGTGCCAACTTTTTGTACAATTAACCATCAGAATAATCGTTTAATCAATAACTAAAACAATCGCGAGTTGCAGTTCTAAAAATTATTATGCAGCGCTAAAATACGTTGAAATAAAACTGGATGAGAAACATAATAAACACGGTTTTCTCCTCAGTGCATTACAAGCCTGGCGGACCACCAGGCTCTTTTTAAAATGTTTGCATTTTTTAAGACTTCATAGTTGGTGTTCAGGTATAAATCTTCCAATCTTTCAATAACACATAATATCAAGTGATATTTTCAAATTTCCTGTCAACTGTAAACAATTTAAAGTTGACGGGAGTTGAGCCCTAGCACCCAGCCACC
Source organism: Poecilia latipinna (assembly GCF_001443285.1). Lineage (NCBI taxonomy): Eukaryota > Metazoa > Chordata > Actinopteri > Cyprinodontiformes > Poeciliidae > Poecilia > Poecilia latipinna. Next base: position 5,400 of record NW_015114839.1, read on the forward strand.
GGGCTCCCTACCAAGGTTTCCCTCAGCAAGTTTTCTGAGGGAAACATTGCTAAACATAAGCGAGGGCCAATAAAACATGACTGTCACCACAGTCAAAGTTGAACAACATTTTAGTAGATCAGTGTGGATTCTGTTTTTATAACATATATAAACCTAAAGTTCAGTTGATTGCACCAAACTGGTTACATTCCTGCATCACATTAAGCTGAACACACACCAGCCGTGCCAGTGCTCTTTTGACGATCCTCTATGCTGAGGTAAAGATACACCTGCAGTTCCTTCCACCATCACTGGTCATACATCATTATGTTTTTTTCTTCTTTGTTTTGTGCTTGGTTGTACATTTTAAAGTTTCCTCATTGAGCCTCCCCAGCTGCAGACACTCTGCGGTCAGAAACACCCACCTAAACCACTTCAGCTAACGGCGTCGGTCAAGGGCACATAACCACCGTCCTGTGATTAGCAGAGACTCTGACACATGGCGGCGCCACATAAATAATACAATCCCTGTCATCACGGCAGCTCTCAAACTCCTCATCACTCTGAACTAGCTGCTCACACACAGACACATGCTCTGCGGCGTCCGTGTGATTTTCAGCCCGCCGTTAGCGCGCTAATATACGCGGCGGCGCTCGTTGACCGTGGCGGGACGCGAGGCCTCGACGTTGTTTTCGTTTGAAGCCGTTAATTTGACAGACGGTTGTGTCCTTCCTGCAGCCCGTGGCGGAGCCCATCCCCATCTGCAGCTTCTGTCTGGGGACCAAGGAGCAGAACCGCGACAAGAAGCCGGAGGAGCTCATCTCCTGCGCCGACTGCGGCAACAGCGGTGAGTGCTGGTTCAAACTCCTGATTTTAACGTTGGAAGTAAAGGTTGTCAAATATTTTAGTCAGATAAAAGTTTTTAAACCCATTATGAGCTGAAGTATGTATGGACCCTGGGTTGCTTTCTGAAGATGGACTACACAGCACAACTCGAGACGGATGTGTAAGGATCTCTGGTTAAGACGTGCATAATGTCACATGGAAACAGTTGTTCAGTGGGGGGGAAAACTTTTAACCATGTTTAAAAGTTATCAGGTCAGCAGTGCAACTAATGTTGGTCTCAGCAACAGACTTCCCAGGTGGATTTGATGTAGGACTGAAACGATCAATCTGATTAATCGATTAGTGAAACGTTTGTCAACTAATTTAGTAATCGATTAATCGTTAACTGACTCAAAAAAAAGGCTATTTGCTGAAAAAACAACAGACTCAGAACCATAATTGCAACAGAACTGTACAAAATACACATTTTGCATTTAAGATAAAACGCCTTTGTCTGTAAACATGTTTCAGCCAAAACTCCTCATTTGGGATGTTTTATTTTCACCTAATTCAAATTCAATAAATGCTATGCTATTGCATTTTACTGAATAAAATGTTTATTTTTTAATTTAAAAAAAAAATCTGTTGAAGTATTTCTTTATTTGCAAGTATTTCTAATAGTGCTTAAAAATGCTTACATGGTTAAATAAAATAATCTATAGGACATGCAATTTTTATTTTTTATCTGATTAATCGTCAGAATAATCGATTGCTGAAATAACCTTTCTTTATAGCTCTAGTTTGAAACAAAGGGGATATGTTTGTAGAAAAGCACCGCCTGCCCTCTGTTCAGCCAGGTGTAGGAGGTGTGATGCTGTGGGACTGCTTCCCCTCCTAGGATCTGTAAGCCCCAGAAAAAGCAGTAAAGTAAAAATGCGCAGCTGAAAAAGGTTCATCATTCAACAGAGTATGAATTTGGCTGACCGGACTCAAAATCTGTCTGCTTCCATAAAACCTTTCAGTTTTTAAACAGTTCTGTCCTAACAGTGAAGTTTATTTCCTTCAGTTAAAGAATGTAGAGACATAAAAGCTGCTCTTTATTCTCCAGTGAGGTGATGCAGATTAATTGACTCTAATGCTGTGTACACACCTTTTATCAGGAGTGTTAAATGAATCTTTCCACATCTTTATATATTTTGCTTCTCAGCTGTCAGTAGAGCTGCTCTCAGCTTTTCCCTGACGGCTTCAGTAATCTCCACCTCTAATTGCAGTCGGCCAATCACAAGCCTCCGAGGGCTTTAATATTTTAATATGTCGCTAACAGTACTGTTAATTGCATGAACTTCAGCTACCTTTCCATCAGTTTTCTAGTTGAACCATCCGTTTCCCGCAGCAGGAATGAGTTTCCTGTTGCGCTATTTCTTAATTTATTTTTTTAGCCATTGTTTTCTTTATCTTCTGCTTCTGCGGTTAGTGTCGATAAAGCAGGATTCTCACGTTTATCTGAAGCAAATCAATCTAGTTTCACTCGTTTAGACTTACATGATCTAAAAAAGATCCTCTGCTCCCTCAGCTCTGACAGATTGTTGTTCATGTCTGATCACTAACTTTGCAGCCGATTTTGATCCTCCGACGGCTTTCAAATCCCAAAGTTGTCCCGCTCCCCTTCATCTTTTATTTATTTTATTTTATTTTTTTACAATCATGCATCTGTGTCAAGAGCTGTCAGTCACAGCAGCCAGAAATCAGTGTGTGATGTTGTTTCTGTCTGTGTGTGTGTGTGTGTGTGTGTGTGTGTGTGTGTGTGTGTGTGTGTGTGTGTGTGTGTGTGTGTGTGCGTGTGTGTGTGTGTTTTCCTACAGGCCACCCGTCCTGCCTCAAGTTTTCCCCAGAGCTCACGGCACGAGTCAAAGCTTTGTGGTGGCAGTGCATCGAATGCAAGACCTGCAGCAGCTGTCAGGATCAGGGGAAGAATGCGGTGAGTGGAGGAACAAACATGGCCGACTGGCAGCCAGACAGGCGGCATCCCCTCAGCGCACTCCTCTTCGTTCTCAGCGTCAGATAGACGGATCTACGGCGCCGAGCGATTCCTCTCGTTACTCTGCTCCGTCGTGCGAAGAGGGGCGACGTTTGATGAAATAATTTATCTGATCGTCTCAAAGCGTGCGACCAAATTCACAACTTTTTTACATATCAGGGTAGCAGAATTAATGAGCTCCACTACCGTGTAGAGTTTAGCTCTAAAGGTGGAACCAGACTGACTTTATGAGCAAAGATCTAGTAGTAAAAGGAGATCTATGTAGCTCAGTCTGGGCGATATGGCTCAGAAATACCAGATCATACCAGAATGATTCAATCGATTTTATTTATTTATTTATTTAGTTATGTCCTCACTTTATTTTCTAAAACAAGAAATGACAGAAAATATTCTCAAAAGTGTATTTTATTCCTGTCAGCTCTTCTGTGAGATGTGTGATGGACTATTAGTTCAAGGCTTCAAAAATGTTTGTTTATTTACAGGATTACAGTCATACTGTCAGAAAAAGAGGCAATTTTACCAAAAAAACCAAAACTTTGAAATTACCAGAACAAAGCTGAGTTTGTGCAGACTCGTTTCAACGTTCTGCTACGGATGATAATTTGATACTGATGTGTTAAAAGATTCAGTAAATGTATCAACTATTAGTATAACTTCACAAGATGCTCAACATTCCTAATTTTAATTTTTGTTACTTTTCATATTGGGGTTCCTGTAAAATTACTAATTCCTTCTTTTATTATTACAACTTTATAATTGGAATATTATGACTTTATTCTCATAATTAAAAATTAATGGTCACAGCCTGGCCCTAATCAGAGTTGACCTGAAACTTTAAAACACACTTGGCAAAGAAGACAGTAGGCCTTATGTGCCAAGAAGTGCATTGGTTAAAAAAAATGAAAATTTAAATCCAGGTTTTCCAAAAATGTAGACTTCAAAAACCAAACATTTGATCAAATCGGTTTATCATCCAGCGTCATCCAACGTGTTGATATTTGTCTTTTTGTCTCTGCAGGATAACATGTTGTTCTGTGATTCTTGTGACCGGGGCTTCCACATGGAGTGCTGCGATCCGCCTCTCACACGGATGCCCAAAGGTAAATGATAAACATGCAGCGATCAGGTGATCCAGTTTAAGGTCTGACGTGCTTCTTCTTCTTCTTCTCCTTCTTTTATGTTCCCATACAAAAATAATGTTCTCCAGACCATTTGATAGAGAGAGCTGCTTTGAATTCAACAGAAAATGAAGAATTATTAGATTATTTCCATCCAAGGATCGAACCTTTGTCTGATTTTTGTCCATGCTGAGATTTTTACACCAGAAATGGAGGGATTTAGTTTTGAGATATTTAATAAGAGGAACGAATGTTGTTCTATTTTTTCTGTATTTGTTTTGGTGGTTGAGTGGCTGATCAATAACAAACTGGCTTCTTTGTCCGATTTTAGTCCCAGAATCAGATGCATTCATGGCTTCATCACACTGCCAAAGCAACATTTTAACATTGATTAATCCCGTAACCCATGTAATAGTGTCAAATTCATAATTGCTGTGTAAAGTTTTTAAAGTGGTGACCCAAACCAGCTGGAAACGTCACCGTTCATCATTTTTATGTTTAGGTCTCATGCTTGCAATTAACTCAAATGCAGCTTCGTCATCCTGTGGTGAGCTTGAGAAAATTGAGGAATTAACAAAATTCTTGTAAAGAGAGAGGAAAAAAAAAAAAAACACCCGTAAAAGCTCTGAGGAGTCATTTCCAGTTTATTCTGTTTCTATTTTAATTAGCTATAAACATTCAGCGCCCTAAATTACCAGTTAGTCTCTCTTCCTTTTAAGAAGAGCGAAACAATGCTGACCGGAATATGAGCACGAAAAGGGACAATGAAATTAGATGGGGAAAAGAGAAATGTTGAAGGTTAATGGAGGTTAAAACCATCTCCTGAGTTCCAGCTGCAATCAGTCGTTTCTTTTTGCTTTTCTCTTTCTCAGGCATGTGGATTTGTCAAATCTGCCAACCCAGGAATAAGGGAAAGACGCTTCTGCATGAAAAGGCGGCGCAGATCAAACGGCGATACAACGCGCCGCTGGGGCGGCCCAAGAACAGGTACTGAGGGGAAACTGGCCGCAAGGTATGGTGGACAAACCCACCAGGATTTTCATGTTTAATTATATTGAAACTGTTTCATTTAATCAGTTTGTTTCAGGAATTTAACATAACAGAAGCCCGTTCCTGTAAGTAGAAGAAAAATTCAATGTTGAAAAAATATTTATAAATAAAACTTAGTGATGCATGCTTTACGAAGCCACCTTTAATTTAATAACACTGAATGAAATCCAATTGATCCTGGAAAGAAAACAATGTGAGCCAATAACCATAGACCAACATCAAGAAAGAAATAGGTTAGAGCATGTTTGAAAGGCCTAGTCAAAGTTCAGATCAGAATCCAACTAAGAATCTTGATATTCACAGAAACACTCCATCGAGTCGGATCCAATTTGAGCTGTTTTTCAAAGAATAGGCGAAAAATTTCAGCTTCTAAGTACCAGACTCAGTTTGATTGAAAAATGGCAACATTTGTTTCATTTTCAGCTGGTTCTCTTTCACACTTCACTGTCAAACGGACCAAACTGTTTGAGTAAGCTGTTCCCCTCCTCGCCTGTGGTGGCGCTACATCAAGAACCAGTGAAGGAAATGACACAAAAGCCTCCAAAGAAGACACTGAGCGTTCCTTTGCCACAAAACTGTAAACAAAAAACTGGAGTGGTGTCAAATTTTAGCGGTTGCAGGATTTCTCTTTCGTCTTTGGCAAAACACCATGAGCCACTTCTCCCTCTGGAGCTAGATTCTCACATTTGTTTGTTTGTTTTTTTTATTTTATTTTTACCCAGAATGCCCTGCGCTACAGTCTGCTTCCTGCTTTTGGTGCGTTCTCCGCTCTGCTTGGCGTTCACATATGCGTTCAAACCGCACCAGAGTTCACTTCAACCGAACCGAGAAGAGAGGCTTTTAGGCGGACTTCGATTAAAGTGGACTAAGCTGTAATGTAGCAAGTCCCAATAAGTTACTTTAAAGTTTATGGATGTAATTAAAAGTTCCCCAGATGCTTTTCCAAATTACCGTATGTGCTACCGAAAGCTAACAGCTACGACACATGCTAAGAGTGATTATTCTCCTTCAGTCAGACTAACCTGCCGTCCTCTCTTCCCACAGACCAGGGCGACCCTTCAAGAAGCTGGGAGGCCGAGGTCGGAGGAAGCGCTCCACCTCGGCCAACTCTTCCTCCAGCTCCTCTTGCGAAGGTTATCCCGGCGACGACCGGCTACTTTTTTCGATGCGCGGGGACGACGAGCAGTCCAACAGCAGCCTGCACTTCAACAGCAAGACCAAGGGCCTCATCGACGCCCTCACCAAGTTCTTCACGCCATCGCCGGCGGGCCGCAAGGCGCGGCAGGAGGTGGTGGACTACTCGCAGCAGTGCCGAATTCGGAAGAAGGCGGGGCGGAAAGGAGAAGGAGATGACGGGGGTGGTAAGGATGAGTCTGTTGTTGCCGTCGAAGACATCAATGCTGTACTTTGAATTAAATGCGTAAAACTTTACATCTCTCTTTTGGAGACGTTGCACCGTTCTCTATTTGTTACTGATTTCGAATTTGTCTCAATCGTTTTAGGGCAATGATTAAAAAAAAAAAAGAAAAAACATCTGCAGTTTTTGTGAAGTTATTTCTAATGAATTAAAGTAAATTTGAAGTTTGAAGTGCAAAACTGCAGAGTAGAGGAAATGCTAAAGTTTTCACCAAGAACATTAACCACTTCAGTTGTCGTACCATCAAGAGCTTCGTGTATTCGTTCGCCTTCATGGTGAATGTTGGTAGCTCTCTAGTGTCATCGGATTTGCATTCATGTCAGCTCATTCTTTTGGTTTGCAGACAATCAGGACGGCAGCGACTGGCGGGAGGACGAAGACAAACTGCCCGGACACGAGAACCTGACAGAAAAAGACATTGAACTGTTCAAACATATTCAGGAGCTGGCGCTTCAGGTACGCATGCCTTACTATCTCAGAGGGGAAGACGCGAATGCACAACACGCAGAAGGTCAAACTAGAACAAAATGCTGTGCTACACGCTGATTACGCTAGGTTGTTGTCCTCTTTTCTTCTTCTTTCTCCTTGTGTGTATACGCGTCCACTCCCACCTGTCAGTTTGGCTCATAAACTTTACTGTCAGTGCCTTGACGGGTTAGACGGTAGATAAAGAGACGAAGCATAAATTTTGCTCCTTTATGTCCCCGGTTTATGTGTCACAGTAAACCTGAGACGGTGGGTGTTTGGCTGGCTTCGCAGAGGCCTTAATAAAACTTGGATCCTGACTGGAATAGCCTCACTGGGCGCTGAAGTGTTTGGTGCTGACTGAGCAGTTATTTCACTGTAAAAAGTGTGATTAATCTGGATGAGTAGCAGTGGAAAAGACTTGATGATTGTCATAAACTGTGGGCAGGGCTCGTCACACTGGTCTGTAAAGATTTCATGGATTAAAGCCACAGGGTAGAGTTAGGACAAGGCCTGTTCCCTCTGGGCATCTTCAACCTGCATGTGTGATTCTGCATGCAGGTAATATGTGTCCTTTTAGGAATGTCCCAGTAAAATATGTCTATCAGACAATCGGACAGCCGTGGCACAGCTATCTGAAAACTTAATTCAGCTAATGCAACAGTGCCAATCTTAAACATTAGTTCTGAGAAAGAGCTAATTTTAAGCAATAATCCATTCCTCCTTAAACATCTATCTGAAGTTGGAAGTATCTAACGTAATTCTCTTTATTTGGTAACCGCTGTTGGTATCTTGTCGATGATGAGCTGTTTGTGATCCATTTCCTCGTCTGTCGTTCACCCAAACAGAAAGTCGGCGTGACTGGTCCACCAGACCCACAGATGCGCTGTCCGTCAGTCATTGAATTTGGCAAGTTTGAAATCCAGACCTGGTACTCGTCTCCGTACCCGCAGGAGTACAGCAGGTAAGCTAACGCGACGAAAAGCATTAGCACAAAATGTACATGACTTGCAGTCGGTGCTCATAGCTGTTGCCTTCAATCGTTTCGTTTTCTAAAGCGCCACGCTTGCTGTCGTCTGTACTCTGAATGGACTTGTTCCACGTTTAACCATCTTCTCGTCCGTCTTCGTAGGCTCCCCAAGCTGTACCTGTGTGAGTTCTGCCTGCGCTACATGAAGAGCCGCAGCATCCTCTACCAGCACATGAAGAAGTGCAGCTGGTTCCATCCTCCGGCCAACGAGATCTACAGGAAGGACGAGGTTTCTGTTTTTGAGGTGAGTAATGTGTTCAGGGAACGCAACCGGGTGTCAAAAGACAAGACCAAAAGTCCTAATCTTTGGCATCTTCCCCTCTTGTCCCGCCACAGGTTGATGGAAACGTGAGCACAATCTACTGTCAAAACCTGTGTCTGCTGGCCAAGCTGTTCCTGGACCACAAGACCCTTTACTACGACGTGGAGCCCTTCCTTTTCTACGTCCTCACACAGAACGACAACAAAGGTTGCCATCTAGTCGGCTACTTCTCCAAGGTACGCAAGACTCGGAATGTCTCCCTGGAAGCTCTGTTTTCCTGAGATAAATACCTTTAAACTGGAACCAGTGCGCAAACAACCTTTTCATATTTCCTTTAAGCCACAAACTTCAGTTTTTATTCTAGAAGTTGTTGTAGAAGTTTAGCCACAAGTGGCTCATTGGGCCTTAAACAATGGCTATTAATAACTCTGGCTAAAGGAATTAAAAGAAGCAACTAATGTTTTAAATCTAGATTTAACAACAAATTTTAAACAGTTTTTAATATTGTTCTTATAATATTTGCACTGAAAGTTCCAGTAATATTCATTTTGATCTGTTTGTCTTTTCATTATGTTGGAATTGATGTGCTTTTACACATAAAAGCATTACTTTTTCCATCTCACAGGAAAAAAACTACCCATCCTCTTTTTGCTAAATTTAGTTTCATTTTAAATCGTAAAGAGAGGTTATTTATTTTTTTAATATGACAGATTTCCTGAAGTAGATATTTATATAAATTTGTACAGTCATTGTATAATTTCTTTCCCCCAAAAAGTTATGGGACATCTACGGCTCTCACACTGCAGAAGATTTGAGTTGTACCTGTAACATCCTGTTGTTGATCTAGAATGGACCGGTCAGATGGAAGCCATACTTCTCAAATATCTGGGGGGGAAAAACATTTCTTACAATTATGCATTACCTTATCTAGCCCATAAAATGGTCTTAAAATAAACAGAAGTGTGCGGTTGTGACATGACTTCAGAGGGAGTGAATACTTCTGCACGTGCAGTAAAAATCTAACTGTATTAAATGAAATAAACAAACGCTGCAGGCACACCCTACAATCCTGCATTGAAGGATCATCCATCAACTTTTTTCCCTCTGCAAGAATGAAAACAGAATAAAAACCCTGATGTCTATTCACTCAAAGAAAAAAACTTGCTAATATTTTTCATTCTGTTCTTCTGCAGGAGAAGCACTGTCAACAGAAATACAACGTATCATGCATCATGATTCTTCCACAATACCAGCGCAAGGGCTATGGACGCTTTCTCATCGACTTTAGTAAGGACGCCCGTCCACCCCAAAATGCCTGAAAACGTCACCTGTCGTCTTACAATGCATAAAACCGTTTCCATTTCTTTCTAGGCTACCTGCTGTCAAAACGGGAAGGGCAACCCGGCTCCCCGGAAAAGCCTCTGTCGGACCTGGGCCGGCTGTCCTACATGGCGTACTGGCGCAGCGTGGTGCTGGAGTGTCTCCACGAGGTCCGTGACCGGCAGCTCACCATACGGCAGCTCAGCAAGAAGACGGGCATTTGCCCGCAGGACATCACCACCACCCTGCACAGCCTCAACATGCTGGAGCAGCGAGGAGACAGGTCAGGAGCGACGGCTTAATGCCGCACGGCTTCACACGTCCGGAGCGGTTCAGGGCTCTGCTCAGGTTTCTGCAAGTTGTCGCACGTCGTGATCGTGCATAGAAGTAAAGCAGGGACGCACGATATATCGGCGCTAACGTTGGCTGATATTAATCACTTTTTAAGATGGCGGTATCGGTTCCAATAAAGAAAACCGAGCCAATTCAACGACCGATATTTATATTTATCTCGTTGCAGCCTGTTTCTGGTCATTTTTTCCCCCAAACGTGTTGAAACGGTAATGAAATATATTTCTCGTCAGCCATAACAGCAGTATTAATTGCAAATACTTATATTGCCCCAAATTTTCATGTTGGTGTATCTCTAAAGTGTAGAGATGCACCGATCCGATATTAACATCTGTATTGGTCCTGATGCTGAAAGAAATTCTAGATCGCATTAGAATCCAGATTCCATTTTCTGAACCATTTGAAAGAAGGTTTGTTGCAGTTTATTTGTTACATTTTTGACAAAGTTAGTCAACCTTTTGTGTTTGTTAGTTCCAGTTTCGTTATTTATTTTACATTGGCTGTTCTGCTCCTTATTGCACTGACCGAACAGATTAAAGCTGTTTTTTGATGTTTTACCAAACTTGTGAAGCTGCTGGAGTAGATAAAGGCTGTACTGGTGCAGTTATCAAACAAATTTGTGACTTGGTACATTTAAGTCTCTGTTTAAAAAAAGAGAAACATTTCAAGTTAGTCTAGTACTGTTTAAGTTGAAACAACTGAAACGCTCCTTTATTTTTTTTGCAGGCTTGTGTTGGTGCGAAGGGAAAAGGTGGTGACCAACCACATGGCTCGCCTCAAGGCTCGGCCGCGACAGCTGGAAGTTGACCCAGAGTGTCTCCGCTGGACGCCGGTCATTGTCACAAACACCGTCGTCTCGGAAACGGATGGAGAGGAGGAGGATGAAGAGGAGGACGATGAAGGACCAGACGATGGCATTCATAAGGGGGTAGGCAACACGAATTTGATGGGTTTATTTGACTTACTTTGATACATTTTTGATATATTTCTATGATCTGAGCAGATGAAACCAAGCCACAAGGTTCCAACAACACCCTGGCAGATGCAGCAGAGAGTGGAGGATGAAGAAACGAAGGGCTTCCTGGGGTTTCCCATCAACCAAAGCACCCCAGCTTCCCCGTCCGTCCACGGCCCGCTGACTCTTCCAGACCCGGCGCACCCTCCTCTGCCGACGAACGGTGAGCGTCGGCCGCGGGGTCGTCCACCCAAAAACTGCCCCTGGGGCAAGATAAAGAACAGCACGCGCGTCGGACGGCCACCCAAGATCCGCCCCATGGAAGACGAGGACGATGAAGATGATGAGATTCTGGGGGAGAGCCGGACGGCCGGCTCTTCATGCAGCCCACCGTCCCTTTTCTCCATGGATAGACAAGGAGACTCCTCAGCTTTTCACTCTCTGGACTTGGCGAGGCACCCTTCCATAACCCCCACGGCGCGAAGAGGGCGGCCGCCGAGAAAGAAGAGGGGCCCGAAGCCTAGGCTTCCAGACGGGACTGGGGAGGGGCTGACGCAGTCGGTCCTGTCCAGGTTAAACGAAGCGGCATCCATCGACAAGAGCTGCTTCAGTGAGAGCAGCGACGACGAGGAGGAGGATGACGACGAAGATGACGACGAGGAGAGGGGATGCTCCCCGCCCATCCTCACCAAGCCAGTAATAGGGCTCAAATGCAAGGTAAGGGACTGGCTGAAGCTGTCAGAATTAGAGATGCACCAGGAAGGCCACTCAGAAAGTCAAAAATCCAATCTCACCAGCAAATAAAAGAAGCTATCCAAAAGAAATGTATGCAATTCATTCGGCATAGGAGAGAGCAATACTTTGGCTAGATAACAGGAAGGCAAATGGAGTCCGTTGAGATTACAAAGAGTGTTAACATTTCCAAATCAAGCAAACTTCCATGCTTTGAGGGGATGACATCGTCACTACTTCGCACTAACCGAAGTGTTGGTTAATGTAACAAAGCCAACTTAAATCTGCTTTCTTACCAGATTGGTTTGCTCTGCTCCAGATGGACCAGAGTTCATTTGGGCCGGTTTTATCACCTCGCAGTGCAGCAATTCAAAGAGACAGAAGTGACGACCCTAAACATATGTGATCTGTGTGAACATAGCAGAACATTGTACTGCTTCACACAACATCTGTTTTCAGTACGACTATGGCATTTTAACATTTAATATCCAGAAAGGATTTTTAAACTATAAGTCAATTCTTGATATAAAAAATGAATGTTTCTAATATCTGGAATCCAAACTGCTTAAGCAGAAGGCATTGAAGTGAAAAGAAGTTCTAGATTGTCTGGGTGTAAAAGCATCCTAAAATGTGCACTTTTCAATCATTTTTAACTCTTTATAAAATAGTAAAATCAGATCTTAGACCGACTGCTCTTTCACACATGGCACTAAGTTGCCTATAATTAGTTACTTTCTGGCAGGAAAGCAAGAAAATAAAATAGTTTGAATCTTTTTTGCATGTAGGCTTATTAAATCATAGATCTTAAAGAAAATTCGGAATCAACCACTATCTAAAAAACAACAGCAAACCTGAAGATCAGAACTCCACAAATCCTGACTGGTGCATCTCCAATGTTAATCCCCTACAAACTTTAGTTCCGACTTTAGACAGAGATTGTCATCTCTAAATAAATTGCATTGTTCCTTCCTAGAAGCCCCTAAAGAGGCCTCGTTTTCGTCGGAGCAGTCACCCACAGAGCAGCGTGGTGACGGAGACCATTTCTGAGACGACGGAGGTGTTGGATGAGCCCTTTGTAGACTCAGACTCTGAGAGGCCTATGCCCAGACTTGTAGAGGAAATGTCCCTGGGCCACCCACTGCGTCGCTACCCCCCAGCGAGATCTGCTCTGAGATTGTCTGAGCCAACACCCAAGAGAGCTCGCCACTCCAACCTCTCTGATTCAGAGGAAGATGGTAAATAAATTGTTTTTGTATTTTATGAAAGACGTGAGGAGTTTAGTATAGATACCTCTACATACACTGTTGTAGGGTTTTCATATGGATTTCTTGCTTTTGTTCTTGCTTTTCCAGAACTAACACCTATGCTGAAACCCATATCCGCTCTGGCAGCAAGGCCATCAGAGTTACCAATGGTCAACCCCGAGGTCCCTGTCAAGAAGAAGAAGGGCTGGCCAAAAGGAAAGAGCCGCAAGCCGCAGTGGGCGAAATGCGATCCTGGGAAACCCCCCGGTGGTGGGCCTAACCAAGAAGGCGGCCAGATCCAAAGTGGAGATTTGCACACCCCTAAAATCAAAATGAAGCCTGGCCGCAAGCCGCGGGGCTGGTACCATCAACGGGAGGAGGCTGAGAAGCAGGAGAAGGAAAGACAGCGGCTGGACAAAGACTCCCAGCTGCTCCAGGGAGAGGATCACACTACCGCAAGTTTGCGACTTGGCGAAACTGACAAACAAAAAGACTCGGACGACGACGACTATTTCCCTAAACCTACCGAACAAAAAGTACCCAAAAGGCGAGGGAGGCCGCCAAAGAACCGCTCCATCCACCAGCCACCGCAGCCCGCCCCCAAGCCTCCACCCACCTCCGAGCCGGACGAAGAGGATGAAGAAGACGAGGACGAGGACACTGAAACCGCATGGGTGGAAGACAAGCCCAGCCGTCCACCATCCCGTCCCCTACTGTCCCCCTCGTCTTCCTCGTCAGCGTCAGGGCCACGGGCCCCACATTCCCAACCCCACGACGCAGAGGTAGCTGACGGGGAGGACGATGACGACAACGAAGACAGGGAAGAAGAGGAAAGTGGCAGCATGGGCAGTGGAGGCAGCAGCGTCACCAGGCGAGCAGCCGTCACACCGGGTTCTGGCAGCAGGCGGAGCGAAGAGCACGACGCGGATGACGAAGGTGACGGACATTTAGAAGACAAGAGCAACAGCTGCAAGTCGAGAAAAAGACCAGATTCTGATGACGAAGAAGACGAGGAGGATGAAGAGGACGAGGACGAGCCCACCTCTCGGCCAAACTCTCCTCCGGTCAAAGAAGAACCCCAAGGTGGCGAGGCTTTTTTAGACATGGACAACAGCGTGGTGCCAAGCTATGTCAGCAAGCAGGAGGAAGACGAGGAGGAGGAGGAGGAGGCTGAGAAGGAGGTGCAGGAAGTCAAGTCTCCACCTCCTTCCACCGACCCCGTGCAGGAGGAGAGGCGGCGCAGGGAGCAAGAGGAGTCGGCCGCAGCGGCTGCAGCCGTGGAGACGGTCACTGCCATGGCCGTCCCTTCTGAGAACATGCAGCTGGAGACGCTACACCCGGACGACAAAGACGTCACGCTGTTGATGGAACCCCAACACACACACTCCCACCCACACCAGCACTCCGACTATAAGGAGGAGTTGGGCCAACACCATCCGCACCACCAGCATCAGCACTCCAACGAGCTGGACCTGGAGACGATGCAGGCTGTGCAGTCGCTGACGCAAGGAGAGGCCCAGGAGGAAGAGGCCGAGCCGCAGCCGCACCATGGCGCTTACCAAGACTGCGAGGAGACGCTCGCTGCCTGCCGGACCCTGCAGAGTTACAGCCACGCAGGGGAGAACGAAGAGGAGGGTCTGCCTCTGGTGGAGGAGTGCGGAGCTTCACAACATAGCAGCCCACTCCCAAACCCTCCAGTGCCTCCTTTGCCCAACCAGTCTGTCCGCTCGGTCAACAGCCCAGGGTTGTCCTCAGGCGTCGTGGAGACCACACCAGCTGGACAGAGGGGCGGTACGCCGGGCCCTGCCGGATCCACAGGCAATAGCAGCAGCACCGGCAGCGGCTACACCCAAATCACTCCAGAACACCCGAGCTCACTATCCGCCCCATCCCAGCAGAACATGGAGACTTCTCCGATGATGGACGTGCCGTCGGTGTCGGACCACTCGCAGCAGGTTGTGGACAGCGGCTTCAGCGACCTGGGCAGCATCGAGAGCACGACAGAGAATTACGACAACCCCAGCAGCTACGACTCCACTATGGGCGGCGGAGGGGGCAACGGAACAGGAAATGGGGGTAACGGAGGGGCGATGTCAGGTGCTGTCGTGGCAGGACCCTCTGCAGCTTCGTCATCATCATCATCTTCTTCCTCCTCCTCCACCTCTGCCACTCCATCGTCCTCGTCTTCGCAGTCCAACAGTTGCTCCTTTGTGCAAACTCCCAGCCTCACGCCCTCCACTGCCACTGGGGGGTCCCAGTTGGGAATGGGCAGCTGTAGCCTCATCCAGCAAACTGGACCAGGAGCTAGTAACGCCGTGCCGCAGCCTCCGCCACCCCCGCCTCCTTCCAACACCCCCAGCTGCGGTATCAAGTCCCCTCAAAGCTGTGGGGTGATCGAGAGGCCCCCCAGCACCAACCAGCAGCAGCAGCAACCTCAGTCGCAGAAAAAGGTTCCCCAGCAACCGCCTCAGCAGCCGCAGCAAACCCCCAATCCTCAATCCCAACCTTCAGCGCCGCCGCCACCACAGCAACAGGCATTGTCCCAGTGCAGCATGGGCAACGGTTTCGCCTCCACACCCATGATCATGGAGATCCCAGAAAGCGGAGGGGGCGGAGGAGGAGGCCGTGCCATCTACGAGCGGATGAGCCAGGACTTTGGCACAGGGAGCTACCCCCAGTCCACGGCCACGTTCAGCCTGGCGAAGCTCCAGCAGCTCACCAACACTATCATGGACCCACACGCCATGCCCTACTCGCATTCCGCCTCTGTCACGTCGTACGCCACCAGCGTCTCCCTGTCCAACCCAGGCCTGGCTCCCTCGCCCCACGCCCTTCCTCAGGGCCAGCCCACCATGACCTCACCGGCCAACCTCAGCTCCGGTTCCATGAACCTGGGCTCGCTGCAGCTGCAGTGCAACATGCCGGCCACCAACATCAGCCTGGGGCCTCCGCAGTCGCACCGGCTGCAGGGGCAGATGGCCACGGTCAAAGGCCACATCTCCATCCGCTCCAAAGCCACGCAGCAGCTGGCGCCGGCCTCGCACCAGCAGCAGCTCTACGGCCGCAGCTCGGCCATGCAGGGCACCACCCGGACGCTGACGGTACAGCGCGGCATGATGCCCAACCTCATGCCCACGCCGGCGCCGTACAACTCCATGAACATGACGCCCCTGAACGCCATGTCGGCCGGTTACAGAATGCCGCAGAGTATGATGAACAGCGGTTACCACAGCAACCCCCCCTACATGAACCAGCCAGCGCAGTACCCCATGCAGATGCAGATGGGCATGATGGGAGGGCAGGGTTACCCCCAGCAGCCTATGCAGCCCAATCACCATAGCAACATGATGTACACGGGCCCTTCCCACCACAGTTACGCCGGCGTCCCGAAACAGTCGCCGTACATGAGCAGATGAGCAGGGCGACGGAGATGCGGGACCAGAGTTGACGCTCATTGTGTTTTTAAAATGCCCCTCGCTCCCCTCCGCCTGGTCCGGCGCCTCTGCTGGCAGCGTAGGGGGTGGGGCTGGGTTGATCGGAGGCGGAATGTGCTTGGATTTCCTGTTCCTCTGCGCAGTCGTTTTTGTCCAGGTTTTTTAATTTTTTGGGGCTTGGTTCTCCCTTCAGCTGGCTGTGTTCGGGGATTCGGGACGCGTACCGCAGGGCTGAATCAAGGGCCCCCGGACGTTCAAAGAGCCAAAATGGGTACAGTGTCCCCCGGCCCCTGCAGCGGGAGGTCAAGAACGACCAAAAATACAAAAGCAAAACAAAAAAAAAAATAACCATGAATGACCCAGAGAGACAATACAGGAATTCCTTCCTCCAACAGACTTCGAATGAGATTTAAAAAATGGTTAACTGAGTATATCCAACCATGCACACAATCTTTTAATTGATATAGGAAGCCTTATCTAAAAAAAAAGACCATGAAAGCTTGTAGGTGGACTGTTTTGTTAAACATAATGTTAAATATTATTTTTCTTGTCGTTTTTGTTTTTTTCCTGTTCGTTTTTTTGGAATACTCGTGTGCAGTCCGACCTCTTATATGCTTTTGTCTTTATATGTGTGGCATTCTGAAACGGTGACACACCCACCCGCTCGGCCTCCCTGAAAAGGTCGAGCGTCTCTCCGAGGCAGCTCGGGTCAGACGACGGTTCCTGCAAAACAATTTAAAAAAAAAAAAAAAAAAAGCGGAAGGCTCGGGCATCTGAGGCGGCGTCCGAGCTGTTTTCCGGAGTCCCCGTCTTCCCAGATGGACAGTGTTGTACCAAAAAACACGGCAAAGACAGAGGAGACGAGCGTGTTACTGTCTTATTGATGATATATCCATAAAAGAAACAAGTAGCATTATTTTCCAGTTTGCTGCCACTTGGAAACAATTTTAGATGTAAATATTCTGGTACTTCCCTTACACACGTATATATATGTAACATCCACACACGCTGACTGGCCGTCGCCAATCGGCGGCTGGCTCAGGAACGTCCAACATTCAGCTCCTTCTTTTTGTCCACACTCCACTGACCGACGGTGTACAGCGTCAGTTCTTGTTCTTTTTAGCAGCTTGGGGGAAGCAGAGTCGACAAAGTCAAGGGTTCTTTATTTTATTTTTTTAGTTAAAACTGTAGTATTTCTTTCTGCACTCCCACTGACTAGACGTTTGGCAGCAGACATCCAGCCTTTCTGAAAGGTGTGCCTAAAATGCCCAATCTAGTGCTCGGGTCGGCCCTCGGATGGAGGCGCACTTAAGCTAAAGCAGGGTGAGAGATGGGTGGGCGCTCCTACTCTCCCCGGGGGGGACGGCGTTCAGACGACGGGTGTAAACAGGTCGCTCCATGTACCAGTATTTAAAGTCAAAAGAGGAGGGGATTTTTTTTTTTTTTCTACATGCATACTTTCTTTTGAGTGTATCGCTCTGTTCTTGTACTCGTTTCTCTCGTCATTTGGTTTCTGAATTTTATCAGACTGGGCAGCTTTCTTTTATGACACAAAAGCTGACTCTTTTTGTCTTTAGAAAACTATTGTAGAGATTTTTTTTTTCTATAATATAAAAAGGAAATTCTGACATTGATATTGGTACTGTCATTTTTTTGTCCCACCACGCCCCCCGCCCCCGTACCTTCTCACTTCTGTTTCAGGAAACGACAACAAAAAAAACATTTTTTTAGCTCGCCTCTTGGATAATTACTAAGAAATTCAAAATGTAAAAAAATTACCACTCACTTTTAGTGACTTTAAGATGCCTTTAACCTCTCCATTCCATCTCATCTCTAGAGTTTTTCTATCTTTGTGTAGTATATTAATGCTATTTTAAACAAAAGGACTACAAATATCTAAAGGTCACTTGGCATTCTTTTCGTTTTATTGTTTTTCTTTTTTACTTGTGTGCGTGCGTGTATGTGTGTGTGCGCGTGTGTGTGTATAGGATGACTTCCTTACATTTAAGAGGCATGTACAAATGAGCTCGGTATATTTGTCTGTTTATATTGCTTCCCTTTTTGTATCCTTTGTAATTGTACATGTTGCGTTGTATGCTAAGAGAGAGCGCAAAATAAAGAGACGCTGGTGACAGCGGAGCACACAGTGAAGGTTGAGTCGTGCTCAGCCGCCTCAGCTCTCTACTCTGTCCCTGTATGTATTTCAATTTATTCATTTTGTTTTTATTTTTATTATTTTTTCTTTCTTAGCAAGAACTCTGTACATTTTAACATAAAATGGAAATAAATTATGTTGAGCCACTCACGTTTCTTTCCTGATGATGGAGCAGTCGTTGCCTCAAACCACGTCTGGAAGGATTTTTTTTGAGGCTCGGTTAGCATGTTTGTTTCAACCCTACTCCCCAAAACCCGTAGACATAAACCACGTGGTTTAGAAAAGAAGACATTTATTTTTACTTTGCTTGCAATTTTTGGAACCTGCTTGTTGCTCATGATTTTATGAAAAAACAAGGGCCTTGTAAGTAAGTCTGCTTCCGTAGGATTTGAGAGGAAAAGGCTCTGGTGCATACAGAAACATGCCAAACATTTACATACATAAAATAATATATATATATTTCAACTAACAAACTTCTTATGTTTTAGGTCGGCTAGAATAACCAAAATTATTTCTTTCTGTTAAATGTCAGTATTATGTCAGAGATTAATTTATTAATGTCTTTAAAATCAGAAGTGTACATACAGATTGATTACTGTCTCTTTAAGTAATGAGGGGAAAGCCCAGATGATGTCATGGCTTTGGAAACTTAATTGGAGGCACAAAAAAACAAAATCTGTTCTTTCCAGTTCCTACTAGTCATTAACCTGAACTTTATTTGAAAATCATACTTAGAAATTGCACTACCCTTATTTTTATCTGAACGTTATGTGGCTGTTGGCCTTTTTTCTTTAAACAAGAATGTTTGTCCATCTATGGAAAAGTGGACATTGTCAGTCAAGGTTTTACTATTTCGGTTTACAGTTCATGAAGTGGACCTGTCATAGTTTCAGTACCAAACACCTTTCTGTTCACAGACAGAAACAGCCTGACCCTGGCATCCTGTGCCATTCTTTATGTCCACAGTGAAATATGTCCAGATTGCAGTTTGCCGATGTACACAGAGACAAAGACCTTCATCAGTGGTCTGATGAAACCAAAGCGGTACTGTTATGACCATCACCACATGTGGGAGGAAATGGTGGAAAAACCATCCCAAAGTGAAGCATGGCGGTAGCATCATCATTATGGAGCTGTTTTTTGGGGGGGGGTTTGCTGCAGGAGGAACTGGTGCGCTTCATAAAATAGATGATATCCTTAGGAAAGACCATTATGTGAAAATACTGAAGCAACATCTAAAGACATAAACTGAGAAGTCAAAGTCCAGGTGCAAGGGGCATCTGGACAACAAAGTCCCTGATCTCAGTCCTATATAGAGAATTTGATGGTAGAATGTGTGTGTGGGTGAAGCAGCCTTCAGATCCAGCAGTTCTTAGGAGTAATGGGCCAGAACTCCAGTAAACTATTGTGAGGAGGCTGTGGGAGGAAACCCAAAACATTTGACCCAAGTCATACACTTCAAATTCTGAGAAAATGTACATAAATCTCTGCTTTTGAAGACAATACCACATATATCTCAACAATCTGAAATCCACCGTTCTGCAGTGGGACGGATTAATCTTAAGTGGAAAGCGTTTAAAACACTTGCCAATCTTCCCAGGAGTGCATTATCCCATGTTCACATAGATATCATACCATGCAATGTGTGCAGAGCAAATGCAGGAAACCCAAAAGTTCAATCACAAGACTACACAGGCCTCAGCTAAACATGCAAGGATCAAGATAAAAATATTGATTTACTGTTCTCAAAAGGGGAAGTTTGTCTCCGGGCGGTAGCGGTACATACAACCGCTAACAGGTCCCAAGATAAACACGGTGGAATATGTAACACGTACAATAATCAAAGGGAGCTAAACCTAGCGGCAACGCTGTGAAATGTTAAAGATTCATGACTGGAGACGCAAGTTTTGAGGGGTTGATAGCAGAAAACCTTTTTACATCAAAAGAATATGGCTGAATAACTTAGGTTTGTAGAGTACAATTTGGATGAACACACAAACTTAAGACACGATGTCTACAGATCAGATGCTACCAAACTAAAGGGGATGGTAAAAGTCAAAGAGAGATATCAGAGACTCCACTATGATTTTGATGCCAGAAAATCAATGAAATTGCAGCCAGAGAAGTCAACAATGTGGTTCAATTGGTGTGTTTTTTACCAACAGAATTGAAACTGGGTGCTGCTGACTGAATGCTGGCTCTTTAATTTAATCAGTCAGAGGGATAATTGATCTAAAGCTTCACAAATCTATCAGTAACCAGCTGAGCTGCTTTGGCAAACTACTGCCACTAGATGTCCCCTGTAGAGTGCATGTTCTATATCTCAATCATGGGCAGATTTCTGCTCGTGTTTTATTTACAGCCTTTAACAGCTAAATATCTTATATGAGTGATATAAAAATACTCAGCATTTAACCAGAATTCTTGTGAAGATCAGAGTCTCTGAGTAGGAACAACATCAAAAAAAGAAGAAGATGGAACTGTATTATAAAGTTTGAACTTTATACTACAGTAAAAAGTTGGTCCATTCTGATGCATTTGAGCTGAATAATTGTCTGCTGAAGAAAAGCACTCCCAGATTATGATGCTGCCACAACAATTTCACCCCAGCCTGAGAGATGGTTTGTTCAAGAAGGTGTGCAGTTCACTGCCACAAGTAGGATTTTGGACATCAGTTAAAAAATGAAAAAAATAAAATAAAAAATTCAATCTTCTTCCACGTTTTCTGTCTCCAGGAAACTTTAATCTGATTTACTAGAATTTTTTTTTTAAACAATGGGTATCCGTGAGTTTTATTATAATTGTGGTCCTTTCACTTTAATTTATTAATCCAATTGTGATGTCAGGGTTTATGGGGAGAAACAAAATTTTCTTTGACAAGATTTTTATTTAAAATATTAGTTGCTTCAACAAAAATAATTTTAAAACTGCAGTATATATTTTTTTTTTTATATATATATATATATATATATATATATATATATATATATATGCTTTTTTGCTTGTTAAAACTCAACATGTCAGTATGTTATGAGACAAAGTGTGAAAAGATGATCCCCCTGTGCTGCCCTCTGAAGCAATGCACAGCTTCCGGTCATAAACAACCAATTAGAGCCAGTAGGCGGGTCTTAGCGCTGTCAATCAAGCTCAAGGAACCTGAGTATTTAGCTGCTAAATATGCTAATGAGAAGAAACGACTTATCAGTAACAGAAAACTGTTAATCCGCCATCATCGGTGGCCATGCTAACTAGTCTAAGCATTCACAACAATATCTGCTTGATAGTGCTAAGATCCGCCGCCTGGCTCTGATTGGTTGTTTCACCACAGGGAGGAAGAGTAGCTATGGACCTTACCACAGGGTCCGCGTTTCATTGGCTAATGCCCATTTGAC